>NC_056725.1:1591151234-1591326234 GCF_019279795.1 Protopterus annectens
TGAAATTTAATTTAATGGTCAGGTGATAACAATAGCATGCACATATTGTATATTTTCTGAACTAACATATAATCAGTAAAGCTTGATAAACTATCCCCCGGATTCACAAATCCTCCATGTAAGACTTAATAAGTCTTACTTGGAGGCTGCAGTTGAATGGTATGACATCAGCGTGCCATGAATATGCATGAGGGCACACTGACTCAACCGTAAGACTTACACGGACCGTGTAAGAAAGCAGGGAGAGTGTCCGACTGCCAAGCAGTGTAAATGTCCATGCCCCTGCAAGTGTTTAAAATAAAAGCAAATAAACAAGAGCGAGTCTGCTCAAATGTCCCTACACCCAACACCTCACTGTCTGATATTGTAAACCCCCATCACAGTTCTAAAATGCATAACATTAATTTTTTTTAAATTCTCAAAATAGCTGCCCGTATTTGCATGTGTGTGTGCGGGTGTGCCCATTGCTTAGTTACAGTTAGCAATTCTGACATGGAAGAGCATAAGAAAGAATGTTTATGCAAATCACACCAAATAGCAATAGCATAATGGTAGAGCGTTTGCACCAAGAAGAGGCATTCACGGTTCGAGTCCCACCCCTCCCTTTCGTATTTATATTTTAAATCAGTATATGGAATAATAACTAACATATATGTTTAAACATAACTAAAAAGGAGTGAAATGGCCACTGTATCAGTGAACAAAATAAATATTTTAAAGGATCCCAATATAAAATTGCCTGCAGTTAAGCAGCGCTTCACCCAGCGCAATAGAGTTGCCCATAGTTCAATAGCGCTTCACCCAGCGCAATAGAGTTGGCCATAGTTTAACAGTGCTTTACCCAGCACAATGTGTTTGTGTGGACATGAGCGCCGCGCCAACCAGGGCACCGTAGGGCACCGAGGAGCAGCGTAGAGCAAAGTTGCTTAAATGCAGCCACACCCCCTAGCCTGTCTGGACAGTATGAAAATAAAATGAATGACAAGGGTCGAACCCAGGACTCTGTGCATCAGCAGCAAAGTACAGAACCACTAAGCCATGACAACATAGGGGAAATGGCCACTGTTAACATTCATATACTTACGAATGGTAGTTTAACCATTACTAAGCAGGTCTGCAGTCAGCCGAGAATTTTACAAAATGGCCAATCACAAAAAAGTGCAGGAAATGCGGCATATTTAAGCCCCACAGGCAGGAATACACTCCATAAATGATTGTAGCTCACATCTGCAGTTAGAATGTCTGGTGTCGGAGAGGGAACATGCTTCTGAGCGCAACGTTGGGGCATAGAGGAGTCAAAATACATGGTTTGGCTCCTTGAGCCACCATCATGAGTCAAGACTCCTGCAGGGCCAGTTCCAAGGGGCGGAGTACAAGGCAAAGGCTTGGAACCGGTTAGCTCGTGACCTCACCAGTGCCACAGGCGTTCCTCGGACTGGTGAGCAGGTTCGTCACCACCATGCAGACCTGAAGAGATGAAAGCAGGACCACCTGAACCAATGGATACAGGAGGTCCGTGGGATGCGGTATGCCCCACAACTGAGTAAGTAGCCATGGAATGCAGTATGTAAGAATTGATGATGGAGCATGTATAATGGATAGGTATGTCTCACTATCCCTTCATTTACTTTACAGCTGCAGGTGACCGTGCTGCGAATCAGCAAACCTATGCTGATAGGCTGCTAAGGCTGCACCAACAGGCAGGTTAGTGATTATTCTGCATGTATTGTTATATAAAATATGGGAGAGAGCATAAAAGAAAGTGTTGTAGTCCAATAATACAGCCATAAAATTGCCTGAATAAGTCCTCTGCATGTGCTGTCAGATAAAAACGTCAGGGAGGCAGAAAAAGAGTGTAGTAACCCATTAAGAAAGGTAACATATGTCTGGAATAATATCTCTGCAGGCACTGTCATATAAAATAAGTGAGTGAGCCTGAAAAAAGAGTATTCTAACCCATTAATAAAGGTATAATATGTCTTGAACATGTCTGCCATATACACCGTTAAAACGAATAAAGGAGTGAGCCTGTGAAAGTGTGTAATCTTATTAATAAAGGTCTAAAACCCAGAGTGTGTCTGTATCACAGAGTTTGAAATGTTGTTGTACCCTTGCATTATACAAACAGTACTGTTTGAAAAGGTGCTGGCAACCCAGAGTTGTGCAGTCCCATATAAAGTGGGTGATGGAAGTGCTAGTAGCTGTGTAACATATATACAGTCCACAGCAGTCAGCTACTGGCTGGCATGAATAAGTAAATCTGGCACACGTGTAGCATGTTATTTTTCCCCAGAAATATGAGTGTGTGTCAAGAAATGTAGGGTTCTGCACAAATCGAAGTGAAAATGTCATGTGAAAACATCCCAGATATGTAGATAAAAAAATATAAAGGCAATCAAGAAATATGTAATAGTAACATCTGCATCCTGGACAGTTAGTATAGGTCAGGCATATATTGAACTAGCCAAACCCATTACACAACCTAATGTATGGTGGCAAGTGTAATAATACATGTAGGGGATATACACTTGCAGTCACTAGGAATGTAGTGTAGATGAAAATGTAATTATAAGATATTAACCGAGGGTTTTTCTACACTCTACTGTATGTGCATAAACCATGCAATTCCTCACCTCATTGGGTATGTGTAATCTTAAATATTTGTTGGGACATATGTCCTATTGTTCTATAAATATTTGCATTCACGTTGATGCATGTGCCCTGTTTAAACACCACAATCATGGTGGCCTGTTGCTACCAAACATCCCTGCATGCTGTTGGAATATCCACTGTGGTTCAATATATGCATGTGTTATGCTTGCTGTTCAACTGTTGTAACCTTGGTGTGTTGGGTTAATGGGAATATTACTGCATGCTGTTACAACTAATCTGGAATGCTGTTTTGCTTATGTTGTAACTAAACACACCTAATCACAGAACGTATGGGAAGGCCGGTCTCAGCAGACCCACCTGTCCCTCCTCAGCTGGCGAGTGCACCTGGCACCAGCAGGTCCGGTGCCCAGCCCGGGCTCCCCTCCTCGGTTGGTCCTGTGCCACCTTCGGGTAGTAGCACTGAAGGGGATGGGGCTTGTCCCCCCGTGCAAGCGTGGGTGGAGAAGGGCCACCTGTCACCCTTCGAAGGGTCCGGGTTGTGGTGCGTAGGGAGATCCAGCGTTCAGTCGCTGATCCCCTATGCCAGCTCGAGGCATGAGTGGCGTGTCTCACAGGTGAGCCTGCCCATCCTACACAGCCCCCAGCACAGCCACCCTCGGGGCTGTGAAGGTTCAGTGGTGACTGCCCATGGGTGGGGATCTCAGTTCCACTGTTACCATCTGTGGGCTCATGGGCTTACGATTTCCAAACATCCGACCCCATCAATTGTATTCACCCACCTCATGTGTAATACACTGCCCCTGTATGCGTCTTGTCTGTCTTGTCTGTTTACCTTCCCGACCTACCTCCCCGGACATACCTACTTCCTCTACCTCACTTCCCACTCTCACCTGAAAAAAACAAAAAGGAGCAGTCTGTACCCACAAATAAATTACGCCCCATACATAGCTGCCCATTTCGCACACATGTCCATTGGACATGTAAGCTGATAATTAGAATTGGCAGTACAACATACTTTGTTGTCCTCACCCCTCTTCCAGGGGTGGAAGGTTTCAAATTTCACTCCAAATTCATTGCATATGCACGGCTGTTGCTGTTAAAGAAATGGGCAGCTATGGACATTCCCTACACCCGTCCTGCACATCCCAAGCTTGTTTACCTACTGTCTGTCTCTCTTTGTGCCCCCTTTTTCACCACTTTCCTATCTCACCATTTTCTTTTCTTTAAAAGAAATTAGCGTGGGAGTTAGCAGGAGTAAGCACTTTTAAGCAGTAGTAAGTGGGATTAAGTGAGTGTGCGCATGTGTACGCTTAGCTAAGCGTCACTAAGTGTCAAGCAAACCCACGCAAACCCGCTTACAACTGCTTAAAAGTGCCTTAGTCACTCTATGGCAGGGCCCTTGTTCTGCTGAGCAGCAAAAGAAAAAACCTCTGCCAGTCTCGAGCCCCAGACCATTGACACAATAGACTGCATGAATTACCACTAAGCCACAGCAGATATACAAATAACTTGGTTCTGAAATAAATATGTCATGCATTACAATGAGGGAATATAAATGGAAATTAGGAATGGTATAACACAAATCCTTTTCTGTGGGTCTTTACCAGCAGTGGTTGTGGAATTGCATGAAATGACTTTGAAAGGAGAACCAGCCATCCTAGCAGGGGAAAAATGTTACAGTAGCACCTTACAAACAACATACAGTATCAGACCAGGATAAATACTGGCCACAGGAATACAGTGCAATAACAACATATGTATAGCAGTTAATTGTGTAAGTGAGAAAAAAGTACATGTTCCCATGTATCCTGTGTTAGCATTTGTAGGGGTGCGTACATGTCTACACTGAGATGTGTGTACTAGAAGCAGCAACATTCAGGTTTGAGTACAACATGCATATAACTGGCTACAAACCTAGCATCAGATGAGAGACATATACCAACCTTCAGACTGACACAACAGTGTCCAGAGCAAACAAGCATGGGCTCCACCTTGGAAATCTGAAAGGGCTACGCCTACCCAACCTAGCATTTTATAGCAGTAGGCTGCAATCACAGTGAGTAATGCAATTACCAAACAGCAGGCTGCATGCAATTACTGAATAGTGGGCAGCAATTGATGCAGAGGCTGTCACATGCACAAGTGCAGACACCTAGAAAAGCAGGCTGTACCTGCAGTCCACACATGTAATTATATCATTGCAGGTGCTGTGAGATAGAGAGTGAGAGAGAGACACGGACACAGACACAGACTGAGATAGAGACAGAACAGAGTGAGAAACTGAGACAGAAAGTTAGAGGGCGAAAACCCAAAACAAACCACCAATAAAAAAAAAAACCTACAAAACCGTAACAAACGGGGCAGGGAAATACAAAGGTAAGGTATGTAACTCACATTTATGTGTTGGCATGTTGTAGATGTTCGTAAAGAGTACTCTACACACTGCAAATCATCCATGTGTGGCAGCAGTATGTATCTATTTGTATCTGCACATGTGCATAGGGCAAGGGACATACTGCAACTGTTAGTGAAGGGTGGACAGATATCTGTCAGTGAAGGTTGATATGTGCATATATCCATGTAGGTCGTAGTGTGTGGCCTAGAAAACAGCATGCAGTGCGCAGGAGCGGCCTTAGGTCAACTGGTGCCCTAGGCAAAAGGGCTCCATGGTGCCCCCTACCACACTTCCTGGTGCCCCCATCCTTGTCTTACTACACCACATAAATAGTGGAAAAGCACCCCTGCTAGAGCGGTGCCCTAGACAGCTGCCCAGTTGGCCTATGCCTAAGGCCAGCCATGGTAGTGTTGATATATGTCATGTGGTGGTTAAATGCTGTGGGACAGATTTGTCAGATCTGCTGTGTTACAGCCAGTGAGGCCTGCTTATGCTACAAGGGCTGAGGACACACACATGCATTCTGCACAACACTATGCAATTTAATCACATACCTGTACATCCCACAACTGTCACATAAGTGATATCCCCACCATGAAAGGTGGACTGTACATGTGCCTATATGTACAGCCATGTGTACAGCAATGGATGTGTACATGTATGTGTATAGATATGCATATACATATATATATATATATATATATATATATATATATATATATGTATACATATAGAGTGAGAGAGAGAGAGATAGAGAGACACAGGGTCATATGTACCGCAACAGGTGTGTGGTGACCAAGGCATGGACTGTAGACAACTGTTGATACTGCAGTGCCATTCCACCTTCCCAAAACAGTGTACCCATTAACTACCACATAGGTAGAGAGCTACCTAACAGCAAAGGTGTGATAAGGGAACATGGGTCACAGGTGGACAGTAGCCTCCACTTTGATGAAGACAGTGCCACACTACACCTGTAATCTGTCTGTGTGGTATGTGTCATGACAACAGGTGTGTCATCTATGGAAGTATAGGGTAGAGTTCCCCTCTACACATCACAATGCCCTGTGTAGTATGTACTTCACATGACAACTACACCAGGTGAACAGGCCACAGACAGAACTCCCAAAGGGTAATACTGGCCTCAAACAGATGCCCCATGCAGACTGACTCACAAAACCACAACTACACTGTATTGCATACTGGCCACACAGCAGTGACCTCTGCCAGACATACAGAGGTATGTCACACCCATAACTGGGTGACAACCACCATGGCAACATATCACAATCCCTCCGGGATACACACTCTAGGGGCCCTAAACCTTGTCAGCTCACTAAACAGCGCATGCTGGAAGGATAGGTTCCCATCTCAGAGATATGCCATACACCGGAATAGACCACATAGCAATAGCAAACAAGGCTCCTCCTTAGCCATTGCTATAAATACCTCTGATGATTGTGTGGGAGATTGGTAATACACCCCAGGAAACACCTCTGTGGTTCAGGTTGGCAGGGGCAAGTGAAATCAAAGTACATGTGTGTCAAAGGCCAGGGTAGCATATGGCTAGGCTGACGTTGGCCCTAGGGCCAATAGCATATTACCTACCTATGACACTATGCACTCACACACATGAACTTAATGCAATAGCTGCTATGTGAAGTTGAATAAGTGTAACGCTGAATGTGTGCAAGGTCTGTAAAGGTGTGATAGCTTAGTGTGATGTTGTATCTGACATGGTAGTGCCTATCCTAGCTGTGAGGACAGCAACTGATGTGTAATGTACTGTTAGGCAGACATAGTAGTACAGCATATGATGTGACGTAGTTCTCCGTTGATGAATGTGGTGTCTCATTGTAGGCTAAAGCAATACATGTATGCTTAGTGAGTGGTACTGCTGGTGAATCCATCATCAATATGAACTGTAGTACTACCTGAAGCTGTAGGCCTAAACAGCACAGTATGGTGTGTGTTCACATTGCTTGGAAACACTGTCATGTGTGTTTCCTGTAGTCTGCACAGAGGACAGAATGCAAGCCTAAGGGTGTGTAAGTAGTGGCACACAGTACTGTATGGTACACAGGTAATGCTCATCTGTGTTGGCATACAGTGGTGCGTTGTATGTTTGCCTGATGTGTGTGCGTGATTATGCCTGTACAATGGCTGCAATCATATGTGTGTTACAGGGTAAATGTGTGTATCCAGCAACATATATAGTCTGTCACAGCAGTATGCCACCTATAGTAACAACTGGACACATCTGTTAGGCAGGGCTATGGCATCAATGACTAGGGTGATTGATTGGTACTACTGTACCTGTACTTTACATCCATTGCAATGAATGACATCTCTGTTCGTGCATTGGTGTCATATACACCCCTGTCTTGAGGTTGTGCAATGTGTCACAAATAGTGTGTCGGGTACTGTTGTATAGTGGTGTGATATATAGAGTCTGCAAGGCAGTGTTAGTTAGTTAGTTGTGGCCTGAGAACCAATAAGAGGTATTGAATGTGTGTAACCTCTGACAGACAATAGGATGGTATATATGTCAGTAAAGTGATATCTGTGGGTAAAGGTGTAAAGTGTGCCACAGGACACTCTCACACATATTGTTCATATCTTTTTCATCCAGATGGCCCACCAACGCAACCCAGTGTACACAGCGGATGAGGAAAAGGTGATACTCGACAGCCTATTGCAGCTGTACACAATGCTGTTCTCCAGAAGCAGCCAGCACCAGCAGGAGTGGACTGCACTGTGGCAGGAACTTGCTCGTCGGGTAAATGACATTGGCATGCATAACCGGACATATGAGCAGGTACGCCATCACTGCAGTGATTTAATTAGACAAGTCCGGTGGCATGTGTCTGATATCCAAAGACAGTAGCTTGCCACAGGTGGTGGGGTGGTCATTCACCCCCCCATCACCAGAGTGGAGGAGCTGCTCCTAAACGTGGAGGCTCCTGCACAACAGCTACATAAACCTCTGACATGTGCTGTAATGGAGGCCGGAGCCACCCAGCACATCCTCCTGGAGCAAGCAGGTAACATGCCCTATCTGTAGACTAAAGTTAACTCTATTGTTAGATTATGTGTACGTGAGATGTGTACTGTGTGTTTAGCAGTTCCGCTGCTCAGTGTTGTGCAATACAGATAGTTTGAATAATATCCCTACACCTGTGACTGTTGACTGTTGTTGTACTGCAGTTTAGCATACCCACTGTAGCAATGCCACAGTTGTGGCCACTGAAGAACCCTCTCATATTCTCGTAGGTCATTCTGGTGTGACGGCATGGCAGCCGATCCATGCTGGTGAATGTGTTATACCTGCAATGTTGGTAATGAAATATGCATGTTATAGGTGAGGTGTAGGCCATGTACACGTAACACACCTATGCATAATGCATGCTGTGCATGTTTGCTGTAAGACATTGCACAGCTCAGTAATGTCAGTAGCTGCCTCAATGACATGCAATACACAGAGCATGATGCACAGTTGTGGCAACCCCGTACTGCACATTGGATAGGCATAGTTGCAACACCTGTTCACAACATAACACATTTATCACATGCAGTACACAAAGTCATGCTACATATGGAGTAACCACACACCCGCTGTAAGGTCACACTTCAGTATCCCACATGTCATCCACACCCACATGATGTACCTCAGGGGTAGAGGCCTATCATGGGGCTGTGCAACACTCTTCAACACATAACACAGTCATGTTAGGCAATGCTCCCTACTGGGCACCTCATACACCCATGTACAAAGTGGCTGTCTAATAGTGAATGTATCCACGGCACTGCAGTTCAGGTTTAGCATGCTAGGCGGTGGTCTGTCACACAGTAGTCACCGTGAGTGACCACAAGATGCATGAAGATGGCACATGGTACTACACCCCATCCGGTTACAGTGACCACAGTACTACACATATCAGTCCTTGCTGTGCACCTCATTGTTCTGTGTGTGCAAACATATGCACCTATACACACCATGCATAGCATGTTGTGTGTGTGCTTACATATGCTAGTATACAAATTTTACACAACAGTCGCCATCTGTACAAAGAGTCACATATATGTCCTGGAATGCTATTGGGTGTATAGGTCACATGACACATTGGGTATGTGTGGTGTTTAATGTTGCAGTTGTGTAGCATGCCATGTCATGGCTGGCACCGTCATATCTGCAATATGTCCCACACTCACCATAACCACTGTACAATGTCCATGTCATGCATTGGGATTCCTTCATGTCTACATGCACCATTCATCCCATGTCTGTACATTGCATGCATTTGCTACATCTGTGCCCACTATTATGTGTATGGACACAGACACTGTCATCAGACATGGCAGTCTACGTGTCACAGATAACACATGCAGCCATGGTATGTATACCATTGAGCGATGGTGCACATGACATTGCAGAGCAGTTAATACTTGCACAGCAATGTTGTGTCCATGTACACATTGTGTTCCAGGGTGTAGCCAATCACTGAGCAACTACACACATGCATCAAAGCCATGTATAATGTCATTAGATAGGGCTGTCCACACTTGCACTGCATGGTGTTGAGCAACACATGGTCTGCATGCTGACACGTGTGTGGTGACTGTTTGCCTTGTGATACTGTCACCCACCATCACCCACTATTGTGTATGTGTTGGATTTCTGATGTGTGTGTGTGTATGTGCTGTGGTGAGCAGTGTATTTTTGTGCATGTGTAAATGTGTGCATGTGTGCATGTGTGCATGTGTTCATGTGTTCATGTGTGCATGTGTGCATGAGTGCATGTGTGCATGTGTTCATGTGTGCATGTGTGCATGTGTGCTAACATCATGTACAGATTGTAAAGTGTGTTTCCTGTCTTCCTTCCACAGGTGCTGAGTTAGGGGTGGCTGAACGCAGCAGGGAACCTGATATCACCGCCACTAATAGTGGAGATGATGAGACGTATTGTGGTACAGGAAGGTCTGACAGGGTCTGTCGTTGGTCCACCAATCGACAGTACACAGCGGTCAACCCCATCTATGCGCACACTCATACTGCAGATACATCCCTCATCACCAATGGCCATAGCTGAGGGACAGCATACAGTTGGCATTGACCAGGAGAGTGTGGTACCTATAGCACATGCATCCTGTCACAGCAGCCATAGCCAGATTACCAGAACGGTACCAGATAGGCAGATGTCCATTGGTTCTTGGGGGAGCACCACTGGTCGTATTGTCCCTAGCAGATGTTCCCCCGGAGGTATTACAACCTCCAGTATGTTCCGGGCTGTAATGCAGGTACAGGCACGTATGGAATGGTACACCCAACAGGGACTAAGGGCGCAGAGGGCCAATTACACTGCTGTCAATGACAGCATCCGTGACCTTGCCGGTGCCATCCGGAATTACTCCGAGGTCATTGATAGCCATTGGAGGGAGACATTAGATGTCCTCCACAATGTGTTAGCCATGAGCCAGGACCATGCGGGACAGATGAGAAGCCAACACAGACGCATGTCAGCAACAGCATCAGCTGGCAGTCATTGCGGATGGACCACAGATTACAGCCTCCCCGTAGTGGCAGTACCAGCCCCAGCAATGCTGGGGCTGGCCTGTCCATTGACCATCCTACTAGACCATGTGCACATGGCGCTGGCCAGTCCCAGCAGGGACATGGGTCCAGTCATCATATCTCTGCCTCTGATGATAGCATCCAGTCAGGGTTGGTACCCAATACTACCCGTAGCACCCCTGCTAGGCACAGGTACTGTGTCCGTGGCCAGAGACATTGATCTGTACGGCATAGCAGGTACAGTCTGTGGCTGTCCCAAAACCCCCGTATATGGGAGCCACATGGTGGAGTTGTGTGCATGCAGACACACACACAGATTTACCATACAACTAGGGCTCACACACACACACACACACACACACACCGATTGGATGGGTCAATGTTGGGCTCTGGCAAACCTACAACACACCCTGTGCATATAATGACACCTGTGCCACCTCCTGCCATCTGTCACATTGATGCAGGAATAGGTTAACATGATTCTGATGCACAGGGTGACATTATAGCAGTGTAGCAATAATAGCAAGTTGCCAACAGGAAAGTGTACTGATATCCTTGTAGGTATATCTGAGCAGGCATTATGCATCACAGCTCTGATAGTCATTGCAGCATTGTTTACACCAGTGTTAGGTCTGAGTATGTATTGTCCATCCATGTGCCACTTGGCTGAAGTGTACAGTGTTGCCAGCATGTGTTAGTGAGTGAACAGTACGTGTGTGATGCGTGCATTACAAATTAGCGGGTATACATCCGTGAACATGGTGTGTGTGCACTGTCTGCATGTACGTGCATAGTGGACACATGGGATGTGCGACATACCCTGTTTTACACATTGTTAACAACTCATGGTATCTTTCGATGGCCAGTATCCATTCTACTACAGATATGTACTAACATAGGTACACATGTGTGTATGACATGGGTTGGCACTATGCTATGGGTGATACCGTTGATATCTGTCAATCATCTGCAGTCTGGTAGTATACACCACCTCAACAGCATGACTATAACCAATCATTAGATGATGTCCTGACAAATGACTCACAGTTGTAGGGAACTCAGTAACAGTTGGATCCTTCCAGTACTATACTATAACAGAAACCAGTGGTATTGACCCCCACACGTTCCTGGGACCACACCTGTGTGGCATATAGCCCTCTTAGGTACATACAAACACGCTAGGGATATGTCCATCCACATCTGGAAATGCATGCATTGGCCTACATTCCCCGGATGGGACGCATATCCTCTACACCAGGGCATCATACAGACAGGTACTTGTTGTCCAATACATGCTGTATAGCAGTACACCGTCTATGGCATAGTCATCCACATTTACTATATATACTATCCTGACAGTACCACATAGGTGGTAGCCCTGAACATGTATGTTGGGTGCCAATGTGTACAGACAGACACGTGTTATGTCATCTGTCCCTTGGTATCCACATATTCATAGGAATTGTGGGGTCCCCTCTGTGTTTCGCATAGTACATTAGGGGTCTGCATGCATATCCACAAGGCTGGTGCACACCTATAATGACTGTCCATTATTGCTAGTCATTGTTGTGTATGAACATGTCTGACATATACCCCGGCAATTACCCTTCACACACACACACACACACACACACACACACACACACACACACACACACACACACACACACACACACACACACACACACACACACTTGGTGTTTGTAGGACTCAAACCCTTACCTAACTATGTTATGATGCTAGAGAGATACGCATTAACACAGCATGCTATATGCATTACTGGGTGGTTTCTGTTCTCCTTGAATATTTGTAGGATGCTGACATCATCAGACTTTCCAAAGAGGGATGTACCTCTTTTAATGTGTTTTCCCAGTGTCCAAAAAGGCTATTCCTCTCAAAGGAAAACACACCCCTTCCACACACACACTTGGTGTTTGCAGGACTCAAACCCCTACCTTACTATGTTATGATGCTAGAGAGATACGCATTAACACAGCACGCTATATGCATTATTGGGTGGTTTCTGTTCTCCTTGAATATTTGTAGGATGCTGACATCATCAGACTTTCCGAAGAGGGATGTACCTCTTTCAATGTGTTTTCCCAGTCTCCAAAAAGGATACTCCTTTCAAAGGAAATCACATACATATACACACACCCCCCCACACACACTTGGCGTTTACAGGACTCAAACCCCTTTCGAACTATGTTATGATGCTAGAGAGATATGCATTAACACATTGCGCTATATGCATTACTGGGTGTTTTTTGTTCTCCTTGAATATTTGTAGGATGCTGACATCATCAGACTTTCCAAAGAGGGATGTACCTCTTTTAATGTGTTTTCCCAGTCTCCAAAATGGCTACTCCTCTCAAAGGAAATCACACACATACACTTGGCGTTTGCAGGACTCAAATCCCTATCTAACTATGTTATGATATGTTACTAGAGAAATACGCATTAACACAGCGTGCTATATGCATTACTGGGTGGTTTTTGTTCTCCTTGAATATTTGTAGATTGCTGACATCATCAGACTTTCCAAAGAGAGATGTACCTCTTTTAATGTGTTTTTCCAGTACACACACACACACACTTGGCATTTGCAGGACTCAAACCTCTACCTAAATATGTTATGATACTAGAGCGATACACATTATGCTTTACTGGGTGGTTTCTGTTCTCCTGGTATATTTGTAGGATGATGACATCATCAGACTGGACATGGTAATGTGTGTACACATTTTTATGCAATCCCAGGAATGATCCATGTAGGTCGGCAGGTATCAACAGCTTGTACAGGACCCTGTGAGTCTCACCTTGTGTGATCTATCTGTGGACACATTGCCATCCCTTCATATGTCAACACATATCTATGCACAGATTGTTGGTTTTGTGGATACAACATGTGTCTGTGATGTTGATGAAGAGCTGATCAAAGTCTATGTGAGACATGTGTAGCTCTGTTCCATGATGTATGTCCTGGGTGGCTGCCTTGCAGATGGTGTAGCATGCTTGGGAACCATGATCTGCACATGAACATACCACAGTTGGTAGGGTTGTGTGTTTGTCGGTTTCCAATAGCTCTGTTTATGACTTCTGCCATGATGCACTCCATGGCCTTGCAGATCAGACTTTATAGGTTTACTGGACTATACTTCCCATGGTCTGTTGTGCATCCACACATGTGGGGAGTGCCATATGTTGCTGTAACACATTTGACGGTTCCAGGTCCTGTGGAGTGGGAGAGGCTCAACAGACTGTTCAGGTGCAGGGTCTGTTTGTTCTGTAGTGCATGCATGACACATATTGGGAAACAATGTAATCCAATTGCTGCCATGCTTTTGGCTTTGGAGGGAGATGTTCAGCCATTCTACAAGTGATATCTCCTGGTATGATGTCAGGGACTATCATCAGTGGGGGGTGGGTATGTATACATGGACCTGTCTGACAGGATGTCAGCAATGTCAGTAAAAGTACAGTTGTCCTTGACTCAGCAGATATATGCATGTACATTACTATTTATTACATAGCCGAAGGACATGTCATGATTCTCAGTCTGGGCTCCTTCTCAGCTACTCTTTACAAAACACCGACAAACCTGAGCACTAATCCTGGTTATACTCTTTTACACACTTAACACCCTACTGATCCTTTGTGATCAGTCTACAGAGTATGTCATCATAATACACTGGCATGTCCAGGGGTCGGTTTCTTGTGTACTCTCCAGTCCAGCTAGTGAATATTGTGGTTATGACACAATGTCACATCTGCCTCATGTACACAGACAACCCTCTCCTCCTCACATCACACTCACATATATGTGGGAGATGTAACAATATTGACATACAGGACACTGAGCTCTCTCGACCCATGACTGGCATAGTCTATCAGGTGGTGAGGGTGACCACACACACCACATATCAGTCTCAAATACACCGATAGTGACAGCAAACAAACCACATTATTACACGTACACATATTCAGAGGCTCTACATACACTCTGCCTAAGCAGCAGAGACCTCCAAAGCAGACACACATACAACTGCTACCCCACTTCAATGCCCACATGTCACACAGTTCACAATGTCAGTGTGCCACACAGTCACTGCCCTTTGGGCTAAACAGCACACCTGATACACTTGTTATAGGTGACACTTGATGTCAAACACACTATCCTCCCACTCACCACACCAGACAGGGGAATAGTCACTTTGAGCTGTCTCTCAGGTGCCAGGATCCGCCACATAATGCATGCACTCAGGTCACTCAAAAGCAAGTCCAGGACTGGCTCCATCATTGTCCATGCTGGTGCATACAACCTCAGATGTTCCTCCCTGGACCACATGACATGGAACATAGAGGAACTCTGTGATGATGTAGCCCAACCCAGTATTACCCTGACCTTGCCTAGCATCTTACACTCACCAAGTATGATGTCACAGTATACCAACAAACTGATCATGTTTAACAGTTGGCTAACATATTGGTGTTATTCAAAGGGGATATAGTGTCTGTCACCCTGGGGTGACATGCTCAACATGCCACGTAGCTTTCCTATGGACAGCTTGCACCTGTCACCCTTGGACTTTTCAATACTGGCTAGGGCACTTGCTGCCACCATACTGCCCTATTTAAGCAGGGCTCAAAGGACAGAACCACCTCCATACACATTACAGAGTACACGACACTGAGGGTAATGCTGCTCAACACCAGATGTCTTACCCTTAAATTGCACCCACTCAGGAATCTCCTCAGTATGGAGGATAGCAATATCTGTGCACTAACAGACACATGGTTGAGGCTCCCACATGCACACCAGCACTACCAAGTTGTATTTTGTACCATGCTTTCTGCCCACATAACTCAGAATGGCCAACACAAATAGGGGGAGTATCCATATACATCACAGATACATATACCGCTGGGTTGGTAGCACTGCACAATACATCACGGACCATACATATGCACATAACATTGTGCAAATCTGCCTTTTCATTTGTTGCCTGCTACAGACCACACTCCCCAACACAGCAACCTCACTCAGCTTTCCTGGGAACATGGGACCATGTGAAGGTCTCCCCAAACACCATTATATTGGGTGACATCAAATACCCACACATTGACTGTGGATAGTACTCAGGCCCCAACACCCTCGCCCAACAGTTGCTACTATTTCTAAACTCATATGCTATGGCACAACCGGTCACCACACCCACAAGAGGGGACAACATATTGGACATAACCATCACCGACATGGGGACTCTATATTCCACACCTGCGATATACCCCTCATTGGTAAGGGCAGAACATACTTTATCTCACTGGACATCCATATCCCATTCCCCACACCCATCCTGGGTAATCTTGGTGAACTTCCCAAAAGCAAACGTCACACTCCTCCAAACCACGGTGGTATCCATCAGAGACCCTGGGTCAGTGGTAAGTATGGCTCAGACTGCTGAATCCTTTACATACACATTCTATGGACACATAGTGGATCACATGAATCGTTACATCCAAAATAACAACTGGACTCACTCCTCCAATGGCAGTGGACCTGTCTGGTAGACCCCAGCCATTAATATGCTTTACAAAAAATGGAGGAAGCTACTACATGATAGAGCACAATCCCAGACAGGGAAAGCATCTGTGATCTGTACTAGCGGACTGTTACAATCACTCAGGTATTTATGTCAGGCACACTTCTAATGGACAATTGCACCAGACATGTCAGACACTCACAAGGCCTTCTTCAGTTGATTCAGGTACCTGGCTGGACACTCACTGATATGCTGTGTGTTACTGCATACTGACTAAACATACCCTGAACCCACTGACATTGCCATCATCCTGACAAACAGGTTCAGTGCAGATGTGTCCCCCCATCCCCCCTAAGGTGGTACTGTCCATACCAACAGAGTGTAACCTCCCAGACATCACGAGTAAACAGGTGAGTGCTGCCCTCCCCACAGCAGACAACTCAGCATCAATGGGACCAGATGGTGTCCTGGCCTGTGTCGTACACAGCCTTCATGACAGACGTAACACTCACATTACGTCACTGTTCGATATAAGAGTTACTGCAGGATATGTACCCATGGAATGGCATACAGCAATAGTGGTCCCACTCCACTGAATACTGCCACAACAGACCACAGACAATATCAGCCTAAAAGGCTAACTAGCCTGTTCTGCAAAGCTATGGAGTGTATTGTAATGGGACTCATGCACATAGACATGGGAAACCTACAGACACTGGGTCCTACACATTACAGCATTGGTGTGGGCAGATCTTGCCTGTTGGACCTGTTCATATTCTTTCAACAGTTACCAGGTCCATCAGTGTTGGGACGGTTGTCCACACAGCCTGCCTGGACCTTGCACAACCCTTCAACACAATACCCCACTCGGCCATTATGCATAGGCTCACCAGCATCAATATCAACACATATTTGACACGATGGATTGCTACCTGGAGCAGGGATAGCACCCACATGCTCAGTGTTGCAGGTGCCATGTCTGACTATACACCAGTTACACCTGGCATCCCACAAGGCTCAGTCCTGGGACCTCTCTTGTTCAGTATATATTTGTGTGATGTACAGGCTATCACAGGAGGGATATGGCTGCCCATGTTCGCAGATGACTGTAAACTGGGTGCCATAATCATCTCTCCTGCTGGCACATGCATACTCATACAGGGTCTCACAGAGATAGGTTGACTGATGCCTGAGCCATGGCCCACGGCTAAATGCCATTAGTTGCATAGTCATCCCCTTTGAGGAAGACAAGATGCACACACATTACCAGATAGGTTGTAATCCATTACATACAGTAGTAGTTGTTCGGGTTTGGGGACACGACCTGTTCGTACTCTTGCCTTTGACAATCCTATTGCCATAGTGGTTAGACAGTACGTCTACATAGCCCACCATATCCCACATGGTTTCACATGTTGATCACGTGTGGTCATTGTGCTCCTATACTCTTCACGACCATGCTTGGTTACTATGCCACCTTTGGGATGTACCTTACCTGACACCTGCAGCAACTGTAATGGCCACAAATGTTACTCTTCGAGCAGATGTAGGGACTCACACAGATGCCCTGCACAGTTCTGATACAGTAACTCTAGCTCTACTCAGTCACTTACCACCTACACGGATGTGTTGTGTGCCTGTAGCTGAAGGCAATACCTGACCCAGACTTACTGGACATGCTCCACCTCAGGATATCCGACTCTCTTGCTGCTACACACTCCAGGGACATGTACCTCAGCACTGATGTTAATAGGACATACTGGGGGGACAGATTATTATCAGAAAGCCTCCACTCACTCTGGAGTGTAGTCCCAGATTTGCATAGGCAGAGCCACCCACTGACCACCTACAGGTGACATCCTGACAAGTGGATGGGTGATTGCATGTTTACCCATGGGATATATTCTTGGTCTCTGCTAGACAGAGGCACAATACACTGAACATAAATGGGCTATCTTGTGTGACCTACTATTCACAGGCACAGTGCTCTGATTTGACTGGGTCGTAGTAGCCAAACACACTCTGGCTATGCTTGTACATGCCCTAGGGCAGATAGCCTAGTATCAACTGCTGAACCTATGATAATTTTCATGATGCACAATGTTTATTGCTGATATTGTTTGCAGGTTTTTATCATCTTTGCTTTCACACTTTATATGAACCACTTAGGTATCTGCAGAACATATTTGCGTATGGCAGGGTTCCACTATATTATATATGTGTCTGTTGCTGTCTGAGGTCCACTACATTTGTTGATGTATGTCTACATGTCCATTATTAACATTTGTACTGTGTGTATTGAAAGTCAGGTTCTATTCTTACTGCAGGACTCACCTCTGTGTCATAACTCGACAGGGATTATGCTGTACTTGCAGGGTTTCTGTGAAATACTTTGCATAGACTTATCAACATTTCTTCATACAGGCTAATCACTGCACTACTGTCATGGTTTAGTGGTTCAGTACTATGACTATAGTGCAGAGTATCCAGGGTTCGAGGTCCATTGCCGCTTATATTTTCATACTGAGCAGACCAGACTGCTTAGGGGCCAGTAGAGCAAATATGAGCATGTTGGCTTTTGTTCAGCTATGCCCTACCTAGACCCAGCTTGTCCAACATTGCTAAATGCTGTTTAGCACTACTTTATATTGCTTAACACATGGCAATCATGCCTCAGGTGTTGATGCAGGGCTGCCTATGTTGGATGCACATACTACACTCCCTATACATGTTTGAAAGCAGATAGTGTCAACGTAGGCATCCCTTTTACTATATGTGTGGGTCAGAGAGAGGTATAATTTCCAGAGTTCCTACTGAGCCAGTGTATGTGCTATGCATTGCCTCTTTGCCAAAGCCAAAGCATACTGGGCACGCCTCCTTCTGTCTACTGGGGCAGGCTCAGGTTGTTCCTCCTCCGAGTCATGCTCTGCCTGTGATGGTCTTGGCAATAGTAGGGGACTGTTTGACCCAGGCCTATGCTGGTCCTGCTGCAGCTATTTTTGCAGGATCATATTATGTAGCATAGCACATACCATGACAATTTGGGTACATGTAGTTGGTGAGTACTGCAAGGCTCCACCAGATGTGTCCACGCACTGGAACCGTGACTTGAGCAGCCCAAACACACGCTCGATTACATTTCGTGTTTGTGCGTGTGCCTCATTATGGCTTTGCTGTTCAGGTGTGTGCGCGTTTATGATGGGTGTCATCAGCCACGGCTCCAGTGCATAGCCAGCATTCCTCACTAGGTGACCAGGTGGAATGCCCCCATTGGAAAATGTCTGGTACAGCTGTGTCAGATGCCAGATATGGGAATCATGGTAGCTTCCAGGGCAGCCAGCACGCACATTCAGTATTATGCCCTGGGCATCGCACACGACCTGGCAGTTGATGGAGGGGAAAGCCCTTGCGGTTGAAGTAGACCCTACTCCGCTCACCGGCTGGTGCTTTGATGCATATGTGTGTGCAGTCTATTGCACCCACTACCTCAGGGTATTCCACTATTTGCTGGAAGAGATGCATATTGCTGGCCAATACCTCAGGGGAATTGGGGAAATATACATGATCACTGACATGTGCTGACATGGCATCCAGGAACTGGTGCAGTACCCTGGATGCTGATGCCTGTGATATCCCCATCATATCACCAGTTAGTCTCTGGAAGGTACCTGTTGCTAATATTCTTAGGCCAACACATACCTTAGTTTCCACTGGGATGGGTTCCCCTCTGTTGGTTCTGTGTGTGAGGCGTGGCCTGCACAGCTCAACAATTTGCTGCAAGAGGTCTCTGTCCACTCTATAGCACTCCACTATCTCCAGCTCATGTTGCCCCTGGTAGGTAACCCTGTGCCTGTACACTCTTCTCCATCTCCTCACTGTGGGTTGTCCAGCGGCATTTGCATTATCACCACCCACAGCATGTTGCATATGTCACCTTATAACAGCAATGGCAGCCCCTAACATTTTTTGTCTCAGTGAAGCCTTTTCAGTTTTCACTTCAATTAGCTTACTGCAGTGTTGCAGTGTCTCTTGAGAGAAACATAATGGACTGTTGTTTGCAGAGTTTTAAGTGCTGGGCTGGGCTAGTGTTCTTCCTGGGTAATTGCCTTATTCTGATTGTTTTCACCTGCTAGCTCTGCTAGTACTACCTGGTAACTTCCACTATTTGGTGTGCTTCCTTTTTCCTTACTGTTTCCTCAGGGGGGAGCGCCGCGCACACAAGTGCAAACACGCGCACAGCAGCTAACACGCACGCACACATGCTTACATGGACTAAAGCTTGCTTATTCTTCTAAAAACGCACGCACACCAGCGCAAACGCGCTTACAACTGTTTACACAGCCTTACATATGCTTACTCAAGCCTACACATGCGCACACACGCCTACACGTGCACACTGTCTTACTCGGGTTTACTGGCATGCACACGCGTGCATGCACGCTCAGCAAGAAACTTTATTGTTATCCACAGCATACACTTTCGATTTCTTGACTTTACCTGGCCTACCTGTTGAAATACCTCTTTCACTGTTATGTAAATGTAAGCTGACACATGTCTCTCTGCTCCAATGAGCTTCACTCCTTTCATACCTACCCCCTTGTGATGTCACCTATCTTCTACTCTATTACTCCCCTTATCCTACTCCTACACTTCACTGACTGTGCTCATTTGCTATGTAAACATGAGATTCACTATCCTAACTCTCATTTACATAGGATTGCCTACTAATGCTTAGTTACATCTCTTAGACTGAGCTTCCCCCTTAGCAACCTCTACTCGTTGGCCATGTTGCCTTCAGTCTGCCATTCCCTTGCATTGTAAATTCATTATAGCTATAAAATCCACATTTATGGATCTTAATTATTAATTTCCTGCTTTTTAGGGTGCAGCACATTTGTGCGGCGCTGCGCTACGGTTAAACCCTGGTGATCGGGATAAAATAAAAGTTATTTTATTTTTAATTTGCATCACTTCCCATTGCCAATGGCCATATTTTTGGCCATTGGCATGCTTCCTCCTGTTAATGCATGCTTTTTTTTCCAGCTGACACGGCTCCGTTTTGCTATTTGCAGAACCCTACTCAGTTATCAACTGAGTACATTTCTGCAAATAACACTACTCCTACTCGGACAGGTTCGGGTTTCCTGGATCACAAATTTACCTCATTTGCATGGCTTTTGCCTGCAACTGAGGTAATTTGCATATCCCAGCCCTGTCCATGTAGGACTAGTTTGGAGAGCTCAGTTGCATGCCCCTACCGGCTGTTCCTGGATCGCTCGGTGGACATGTTGGCTGCATGGAGTCTTACTCTACTCTAAGACTCCGTGCAAGCCTTCGTGAATCTGGCCCTATATATGGTACATACACAATGCAAGTTGCAATTGGATCCCTCCTGATGTCAGATACGTTTTCTAAAACAGCCTTGAACTTAAATTTACTGTTTTATTATATTAGAAATATATAAAAAAAGTATACATTTTTTGATAGTTTAAATGTATTAAGTACAATTGGAGACATTAAATAACAGTGCTAAACTTAGCCTAAACTTTATTTCCATAGGTAAAATGGAAAAAATGTCCTGCATTATGCTAATATATGTGGCATTCTTGATTTGATTTGAAACCTTTAAACATTCAGCTGTGACAAGGTTCATGCATATGCATTTCAAGTTGGCAGACCAGTACAGTAAGTGCAAATTAAGCATAAATAACAAATAATGGACATATTGCAAAAGTATTGCAAAAGTAAACATACTGAAATATTTCTGGGAGGAAGATGAGGGAGAATGGAAATGTTCTAAGTGAAGCAGACCAGTGTAGCCTGGACCATATGATGAAGGGAAAGGAAATGCTCTTGCACATATCTAGGTTATCCAGATGGGATAAATTCTACAGGTAGAAAGAGTATCTGACCACCCTGTTGGAATATACAGCTAATGTGAAAGGCATAGCAAGCTCAGCTCTTTACTGGGCTTGTGTAAGAGTGAGAAGGGGAATATAGCAAGTAGGAAAAAGGGTTTAGTAAGCAGAGCAAAACAAAGCAGGAGGACAGTAAAGTAAATGAAGGTAGGGCACTCTTTTGTTTTATTTTTTTGGGGGTGCCATTTTATGTATAGTAATACAGAGTCAAAAAGAGGGGAGGGGTGAAAGTCATGAAGGTGGAGAAAAGGAAAAAGAGAGCAGGCAGTGGAGGCACACAAATACACATGAAGCAACAAAGATGAACAATGGCAGAGCTATAACCACAAGAAGGTAGATGTGGGTACATATAGACAGCAGCTTGGGATTGCAGTGTGGCTGCTGTGGCCCAGCTCAAGGAAACACTACTAGGCCATATAAAATGGAGCTTCTGGTTTCGGGCATAGGTCTAACCTACTTAGCACAAAAAATCTGGATAAAGCTTAAAATAATGGGGAGACAAAATCCCAAAATAGGGACAGATTTTAAATAACAGGATTTGTGTTAGCATGTATTTTCTGAAGGGTATGAAGTCTTAAACTTAAATGTATGTCATTATGTAGTGATATCAATCCTCATTAGTTTGCCAGGAAACCAAAAATTTTATGAGGAACAGACCAAAAATATGAGGAAAAAATCTGGACATTCTGCAAAAATCTGTACAGTTGAGAAGTATTTTTCCTTATCACCAAGGGAATGGGCTATACCCACTTTGGAAGGTTTATGGCATTAACTAGCTAATCAAATGAGTCCAACATCTGCAGCAAAAGAGGATGATGCATCTTGATCTGGCATGTTATCGCTGGGTCAACAGCCACTTCCTCCACATACACCAGCTTCTGACAAGCTGGGGAAAGTTATTAGCATAGGGTATCTGTCTTGTCCAAACCACCCCCCCATGAGGTTCAAACACAGCACACACTTTCATTAGCTGCAGCTTCAGCCGGACAGGCAGTGGGAGGTGTCTGACATACCTGCACCTCAGATCAGATCTGGAAATCTTCTCCATTATTGTGGCTCTGCTCTGCAACTTCTACCTTCTTACTGCTCTGTGCTGGCATCTGGTTAACACTATAGCATCTTCTTTTGCCTTACATTTTCTTAACTAGGCTTTCCAGGTGTTCACTGATTGCTTTAACTGTGACATTGTATATTGACTTCCTAATAACATTAGACAGCTTATTAAATTTATAGACAGAACCTTTTAAACTGGAAAGCTACTCCTTCCAATATGGAGAAACACAGTATATTTATCTAGCTATCTATATGTGTGTGTGTGTGTGTGTGTGTGTGTGTGTGTGTGTGTGTGTGTGTGTGTGTGTGTGTGTACAATAGTAGGTCATCCAAAGAAATCCTGGAGTACATTACAAAAACTAGTTCCATCTTTTTGAATCTATCCAAAACTTTTCATACTGTTTCCCATCAGAAACTTCTTGAGGAACTTTTGACCCTAAAATTAAGCCACTCTTCCCTAGCATGGTTCCACAGTTACTTATCTGGTTGATAGCAAGCTCTGAAATGGTAACAAGAACTCTTAATACTATTGCCTGTCAACATGGGTGTACCAAAATGTTCTATCCTAAGTCCTCTACCTTTTAGTGTTTTTACCAACAGACTCCATACATCTACTCTACTAGTCTCCAACGTTCAAAACACAGATGACTCTACTCTTATCTGCGTGGCATCTTCCCCAAATCAGTTTGTCACTGTAACACAACAGTCCTTCCTAGCTGTTGAAGCATGGATATCTGATTCACAGCTTATTCTGAACTCATTCAGAACTAAACTGATGTTCTTTCACCCTAAACAATCATGTGATCCCCTAACCCCTTTCCAAATACATTCCTCAAGCAAAACCATATCAGCCGTAACTCAAACTAAATTATTAGATGTTCTAATCAACAATAATTTGAAAGTCTACACACACCTATCTCAGCCCATCAAAAGGACACATGCAAAACTAGCGTCATTGTACAGAATCAAGCCTTTCCTGACTAACAACACAAGACAAGCAATAGCCAGAACAGATCTTCTCTCCACCCTACTTTATGCTTCTCCTATCTTCACTATCATAAGCAAAACTGATCCAGCTAAGCTTGAAGCCTGCTATAATAAAATAGCCAAATTCACTACTAAAGCCATGCATAGGTCTCACCACTGCTTGAACTACCCCATTACTTAACTTACACTCAACTCACTACCGCTCACAGACTGGTACACCAACCTGAAAAAAGCCCTGCTCTTCAACTAATGCTTCAACCTTATACTAACACTATACTACTTCAATTCAGTCCTCTAACAAATCTTTATTACAAGTCTCCAAATAAAACAATAAAGGTGGGATTCTCTCTCTACTCTAACTCCATCTCCAAATTATGGAATACTACCCCTCAGCCTATAATAACTACTGCCAACCCAGTTCACTTCAAAAACTAAGATTCTTCCTCAGCAACAATTGGATCTGCTGATGTACCTCTCCGGGCTAAATCATTTCTCATGTGTAGTAGTCATTACCTTGCTCTTCTACCACCCCATATCTACCATGTGTAACTTACTTACTTATTTACCATGTTATCTGCCATCCCTCCTTCCTCTTCTGTAACAAATCTTCCTCCTAACTTCCCTTCACGTACTGATCTTAACATGTCATTCTCCTAACTTCCCGTCATGTACAGACCTTAACATGTCATCCTTCTAACTTCCCGTCATGTACTGACCTTAACATGTCATCCTCCTAACTTCCCGTCATGTACTAACCTTAACAATTTGTCCTTCTATTTTCCCATCACGTATAGACCTTAATGCTTCATCCTTGCCCTCCCTCTCACCTACTTTCTCCTCCTTCTTTCTCTGCCCCCCTCTCCACTCACTCCTCCCTTCCTATTCTACTCTACTCTCCAGTTATTTTTCTACAAAGTTACTTACTCGATTTACATGCTATACATTTGGGAATTCTCACCACTCCTCTATCTGATGTAGTTGTACATAACATCCACACCATTTGAATTATTCTTGTGTACTAATCTGACTTTAACAAAAAGCAAGTTTTACTATATAATGTATTAATGTATGTAAATCAATGTACTTTTTTGATGTATGTATCTTGTGTTTCTCTAAATACTTTTAATTGTCTTTTACGCTTTTCTCCCCGTGCCTCCACTGAAAATGGGCTCTCACCCAGTTGGACTATCACAGTAAACAAATGTTAAATAAAAATAATAAATAGTGTCTTACCAAAGGATATTTCCAGTCACAAATTTTCCAGTATCCTACTTACAGAACTTAAACATCACATTTCCTACCCACATTATTGTGCTAACATTTATTTTCATATTTATCAATGTCCATTACATTACACTTTCCTTTACTGTGCACAAGTTCCTACAAATCACTCTTTCCCACTTCCAGATCAATACCAAACCAGACGTCGAAAACTTTTAGAAAAAAATGACTGCTCCTATCAGCATTTCTTCTATGCAGTTTATCCTGACATCTTCAAATTTGTTAGCCAACTACTCAGCAGATCCTTTGCTTTCCTCTTTAACTTAAGTCTCTCTATCAATCTTCCTCCTCACAGTTTCAAACATGCTACTTATGGTGAGATCCTAATATAAATAGGGTCTATAATAAGAGAAAAGATCATTGCAAACCAGAATAAATGTAATTCTCAAGGTGCTGAAAACACCTTTGCTAAACTAAACAAGGAAGTCTGGACCCTGACCAATTAATCAAAGCCAGATATGAGGTACAAATAATTATTCAGTTGAAGGATAACCACAGAGCCTTCTTTAACTATGTTAAAAATCTTAGAAACAATGTCCAGCACTGTGCAGGTCTAGCAGTAAATGATATCGGATGGTGCAGTGGTTGCATTGTCACCTCACAGCAAGTTTGCCAGTTCGATATTCAGCTGGGGTTCCTTCTGTGTGGAGTCTGCATGTCCTCCCTGCATTTGTGTTGGTTTCCTCCAGGTGCTTCAGTTTCCTCCCAAGTTAGAAAGACATGCTTCTGGAGTGTTTTTCTCTGGGCCTCCACTGAAAATTAGTTTAATTCCAAGTCAGACTTTCCCAGTAAACAAATGTTAAAATAAAAATAAATCACATATTCAGACCAAAATGACAATGCCGGTCTACTAGCAGATAAATTTGGTTCAAACTCCCCACACCCTTCCATCCAATACTCTCAAATCACATACCTCCATTTACAATACCTCAAATGTCCCAAGAACAGGTCCTCAAAGTCCTACCTAAGGCCAAGCATATTACTTCTATAGGGCAGAACAATATACCTGTCCATCTCCTGGTCAGTCTGAAACATTACTTCCCAGACCACATACAGAGTGTATTCAATATTAACCTCAAAACAGGCATTATGCCAGATGACTGGAGGGCAGCAACAGTCATTTCACTTCTCAAAGATGGGGCTTTAATGGACCCGGGTAATTATGGACCCATAAGCTTGACCATCCTCATCTGTATGGTTATGGAATATATCATTATGGAATTAATAAATAAGGATACAAATAACCTCAAGTAATTTCAAATTCTTCAAGGGTAGATCTGCCTACATAACCTGGTTGGCTTCTTTGAAAAGCTACTTTAGCACCTGATGAGAGGATATCAGTACACACCAAATATCTACACTTCACAAAGGCATATCACACACACACTCAGGTATACTAGATAACCTCTAGAAGCTAAATGTAAACTCCTGTTTAACTTGTTAGATAGCAAACTGACTCTCAAATAGAACCAAGAAAATAAGTGGGCAGATCTACCTCTTTCATGAGACCCATCAGTAGTGATGTACCCCTGAGTCCAGTTGTTTGGCCACTCCTCTTTGGCATTTGCTTCTTGAAGGTCATAGCTAATGCTAAGGGTTTGTAGCTGAACACGTTTCAGATGATTGCAAATCTGGTGCTATCATAAACTCCCTAGAGGACATCATAATTCTCCTCTAGAAACTGTCCCAAACAAATAGCTGGTGTAAAAACCATGGACTAAAACTAAACACTAAGAAAGGTATAATCCTTCAGCAAGCAAGAGAGACTCCCCTTGTAATTATCACTTTGACAGTGCACCCGTGAAACTCAGTCCCATAGACAGGGATCTAGAATTTATGTTGAAAAAGAATTGTCCTGTGATCATCAAAAATCCACTGTTGCAAAGAAGTCCTTTTTCATCGTACAGCATATATCTAAAGGTATGGTTTCCAGGACTAGGGATGGAATCATTCCATTGTACATGGCACTCATTACGCCAATCATTGAGTATAATGCCTCTTTCTGTATGTACTAGTCCAAACACTTGTCACAACTGGCATGATCATAATGCTTCCTCAGACAGAAAATCAGGGTCCTAAATCCAGAAAACTATTTAGACCATCTCAAAGCCTTGTCCCTCTTCCAGGTATCATACAGGCTACTAAGAAGCAAAATTGTGCCTTCTATAAAGATCCTTAATAGACCCTATCCTTACCAAATCTGTTATATATTCACAAGGTAAATGATGACATAAACAACTGATTTCACAAACACCTGATTTTAGGATGTCTCTTTTTCAATGTAAATAGAATATATTGGAGGGATAGGTATGTATCACAGAGTTCTACTTCTATGCAACCATTTTCCACTATACATAAAGCAAATTACTTTTCTTATGTTATTAAAATGCAAGTTGGATGAATGGCTGGGTAAGAGCAAATTCACTGACAATGTAGCATCCTTGTCCCCTATGGACAGGGGCAACATATAAATGTCCCAACATGTTAATCATCTGATAATTTCTGGGTTATTTACACAAAAGGTTTAAGGGCTAAAATCTACCATGGCAATGTAAGGTTAGTATTCATAAGAGCCTTGAAGATCAACATACAGGTCTGCACCTATGAACCTATGAACATTACTACTCACACACCCACTGCTTCATTTTTAAGTCAAAACTGCACCATTCTACATAGTTCTCTACTCACAAACACATCTGCCAGACAATTCCTCTGTGTTCCCACAGCACCACCAATATTAGCTAAATTTTACATAGATTTCTCAAGGGACTGGATTTTTGGGTGAATGGGATTATATACTTGATCCTCATTCCTTCCTCCCTCTCTCAAATGTATAGTCATGTGGAGACAAATATCTCATGAAGTTAAAATTGTGTGTGTGTGTGTGTGTGCGTGTGTGTGCGTGTGTGTGTGCGTGTGTGTGTGTGTGTGTGTGTGTGTGTGTGTGTGTGTGTGTGTGTGTGTGTGTGTGTGTGTGTGTGTGTGTGTGTGCGTGTGTGTGTCTTTATATCTGATGTCATCTACCAACTGGACGTATAAGAGAATTTAAGTACCTTTATCTGCACTTTTTTTTTTTTAAAAAATACAGTATTTAAATTGATTTTAACTGTGTGTTGCAGGAATATTAACTGAACTGGAAGTTAGTCAGTGTTTGCTGAATTTTGTTATTTGCTAGTAATTACAGGTGTGGGGGTAGCCACATTCTTTGATTTCCTGTCCTTGCCTATTTAAGTGATACAGTGTGAAATATTATCTGCTTAAAAACTCAGCTTTGGCCGGCAAAGAACTTGCTGTATTTGACTGGACATATAAGAGAATTTAAGTACCTTTATCTGCACTTTTTTTTCAAAAACATACAGTATTTAAATTGATTTTAACTGTGTGTTGCAGGAATATTAACTGAACTGGAAGTTACTCAGTGTTTGCTGAATGTTGTTATTTGCTAGTAATTACAGGTATGGGGGTAGCCACATTCTTTGATTTCCTGTCCTTGCCTATTTAAGTGGTACAGTGTGAAATATTTTCTGCTTAAAAACCTCAGCTTTGGCCGGCTAAGAACTTGCTGTATTCAACTGGATGTATAAGAGAATTTAAGTACCTTTTTCTGCACTTTTTTTTTCCAAAAAATACAGTATTTAAATTGATTTTAACTGTGTGTTGCAGGAATATTAACTGAACTGGAAGTTAGTCAGTGTTTGCTGAATTTTGTTATTTGCTAGTAATTACAGGTGTGGGGGTAGCCACATTCTTTGATTTCCTGTCCTTGCCTATTTAAGTGGTACAGTGTGAAATATTTTCTGCTTAAAAACCTCAGCTTTGGCCGGCAAAGAACTTGCTGTATTCAACTGGACGTATAAGAAAATTTAAGTACCTTTATCTGCACTTTTTTTTTCAAAAAATACAGTATTTAAATTGATTTTAACTGTGTGTTGCAGGAATATTAACTGAACTGGAAGTTAGTCAGTGTTTGCTGAATTTTGTTATTTGCTAGTAATTACAGGTGTGAGGGTAGCCACATTCTTTGATTTCCTGTCCTTGCCTATTTAAGTGGTACAGTGTGAAATATTTTCTGCTTAAAAACCTCAGCTTTGGCCGGCTAAGAACTTGCTGTATTCAACTGCACGTATAAGAGAATTTAAGTACCTTTATCTGCACTTTGTTTTTCAAAAAAAATACAGTATTTAAATTGATTTTAACTGTGTGTTGCAAGAATATTAACTGAACTGGAAGTTAGTCAGTGTTTGCTGAATTTTGTTATTTGCTAGTAATTACAGGTGTGGGGGTAGCCACATTCTTTGATTTCCTGTCCATGCCTATTTAAGTGGTACAGTGTGAAATATTTTCTGCTTAAAAACCTCAGCTTTGGCTGGCTAAGAACTTGCTGTATTCAACTGGACGTATAAGAGAATTTAAGTACCTTTATCTGCACTTTTTTTTTCAAAAAATACAGTATTTAAATTGATTTTAACTGTGTGTTGCAGGAATATTAACTGAACTGGAAGTTAGTCAGTGTTTGCTGAATTTTGTTATTTGCTAGTAATTACAGGTGTGGGGGTAGCCACATTCTTTGATTTCCTATCCTTGCCTATTTAAGGGATACAGTGTGAAATATTTTCTGCTTAAAAACCTCAGCTTTGGCTGGCTATGAACTTGCTGTATTCAACTGGATGTATAAGAGAATTTAATTACCTTTGTCTGCACTTTTTTTTTCAAAAAAATACAGTATTTAAATTGATTTTAACTGTGTGTTGCAGGAATTTTAACTGAACTGGAAGTTAGTCAGTGTTTGCTGAATTTTGTTATTTGCTAGTAATTACAGGTGTGGGGGTAGCCACATTCTTTGATTTCCTGTCCTTGCCTATTTAAGTGGTACAGTGTGAAATATTTTCTGCTTAAAAACCTCAGCTTTGGCTGGCTAAGAACTTGCTGTATTCGACTGGACATATAAGAGAATTTAAGTACCTTTATCTGCACTTTTTTTTCAAAAACATACAGTATTTAAATTGATTTTAACTGTGTGTTGCAGGAATATTAACTGAACTGGAAGTTAGACAGTGTTTGCTGAATGTTGTTATTTGCTAGTAATTACAGGTGTGGGTGTAGCCACATTCTTTGATTTCCTGTCCTTGCCTATTTAAGTGGTACAGTGTGAAATATTTTCTGCTTAAAAACCTCAGCTTTGTCTGGCTAAGAACTTGCTGTATTCGACTGGACATATAAGAGAATTTAAGTACCTTTATCTGCACTTTTTTTTCAAAAACATACAGTATTTAAATTGATTTTAACTGTGTGTTGCAGGAATAGTAACTGAACTGGAAGTTAGTCAGTGTTTGCTGAATGTTGTTATTTGCTAGTAATTACAGGTGTGGGGGTAGCCACATTCTTTGATTTCCTGTCCTTGCCTATTTAAGTGGTACAGTGTGAAATATTTTCTGCTTAAAAACCTCAGCTTTGGCCGGCTAAGAACTTGCTCTATTCAACTGGACGTATAAGAGAATTTAAGTACCTTTATCTGCACTTTTTTCAAAAAAATACAGTATTTAAATTGATTTTAACTGTGTGTTGCAGGAATATTAACTGAACTGGAAGTTTTGACTCTGCTCTTCAGTTAGTCCCGCCCACCCTCCCTGTTTTTGTTTTGGTGTTAATCTTAGTGGCCTTGAAACTGCCCGCCCCTCTTGTAAATTTGTGTTTGGATACTCCTTCTGGGCCCATCTCATTTGCTCACTCAACTGAGTACAGTGAGATCATATTCTGATTTCAGGCACTCCTAATGTGCACAAAGAGAGCATCTGGGAAACAGAAAAAAAAAATTAAGCTTGTTTCCTGCCTTTCCTGTTAAGTGGTATAGACTATTTGTAGGCTTCTGAGCCCCCAAGCCCTTCTGTGTTGGAGGGAAGCTTTCTACCTTAGTTTTTGTTTTCTTATAACTAGCCAGTTTTCTAGTTTCAGCACTCAAATCTGTTTCTTTGATCTCAGCACTTGTTCAGAAAAAAAAAAAAAAAATTCATCTGCTTTTACTGCACTTGTGTTTCTACCTACTTTATTTTACTTTTGCATCATCTTAAAAGTACTCAATTGTATTTATTACTGCTTGGTGTAACTCATTCTAAGCCTTTTGGTTTAAACACTTGGGCTTCGGACCAGTTGTTTTGCACTGAGAGGGTTTGTGGTCTGCACTGTAGTGGCAGAAAAGAAGTTGAGAGGGTGGCCTAATGGGTAAGGTGTTTGCCTTACAAACACAAGGTGCAGGGTTTGAGTCTCACAAGGGATAATTGGCTAGGCTAACAATGGCCCGCAAGGGCAGTTAGCTTAGTACTAATCTATGAATCTATAACAGGTAGCTTACATCCTTCTAGGTTGGGAACTGCTGATTGAGGGCTCAGTGTCTGTTATTCTAAAAGTGTATTAATTCTGGTTTAAGCACTTGGGCTTTCATGTCAGTTATTTTACATTAAGAGGGTTCCTGGTCTGCACTCTTGTGGGAGGAGAGGCTGGACTCTGCCCTTCTGAGCTGGGAATTTCTGTTTAAAGGCTTATAGTGCATGCATATCTGAACTGCTTCTTACTGAAGTTGGTGCGCCTTGTTTGCTGTGGCATAGACTGGATTCGGCCCTGCTGGATCTAGCTTTGTTTGTGTAACTTGAGCACTAATCCAGGCATTCTCTAAAGTATTCACTTGTATTTATTACTGCTTGGTAGTAACTTGATTAAAGTGTAGCTATCATTCTAAGTCTTTTGGATTAAGCACTTGGGCTTCAGACCAGTTGTTTTACATTAGGAAGGTTTGTGGCATGCACTGTGGAGGCAGGACAGGTAGCTTTCATCCTTCTAAGTTGGGAACTACTGATTGAGAGCCCAGTGTCTGTTATTCTTAAAGTGTATTAGTTCTGGTTTAAGCACTTGGGCTTCAGGCCAGTTATTTTACATTAAGAAGGTTCGTGGTCTGCACTCTTGTGGGAGAAGAGGCTGGACTCTGCCCTTCTGAGCTGGGAATTTCTGGTTAAAGGTTTATAGTGCCTGAATATTTGAACTGTATCTTACTGAAATAGGTACACCTTGTTTGCTGTAGCATAGACTAGATCCAGGCCTGCTGAATCTAGCTTTGTTTATATGCTTGTTGTTTGTTTGCTTGTTATTTCCCTGGAACGCTAATTCCACCTAATACGGCTTCTCAGTGCTTCTGTGGATCACTAGTGATATCTGCATTGCTTACTTTACTTATTTCCTTGTTTCACTTGAAAGAAAGTTACTGTTTGTCGTTTTTGCATTTAAGTTACCTGTAACACATTGCACTTAAGTTACCTGGCACTTGCTCGCTAAAGCAATTATATAAGTCAGCACTAAAAATTAAAAGCACTACACCCTCACTCCCCACTTGCCCTTGTTTTCAATTATTAAGGAATTCCCAATATTATTCTAGCATGTCCAAAGGTCAGTTGTCAATCTCCTCTCCGGTCCAGCTGGTGAATTTGGGAATTTTGAGGCAATGTTACAACTGCCTTATGTACACAGACAACCCTCTCCTCCTCCCAACAAATTCCAACACATGTGAGAGATGTAACCATATCGCCAAACTGGAGGCTAAGCTCTCTCAACTCAGTACTGGCATAACCAGTCAGGAGGAGAAGGAAACCACACTCACTATAATTCCAGTCTCACATAGACCTACCACGACAGCAAACCAAACACATAATCACACAAAAACATACTCAGAGGCTCTAAATAAAGATCTGCCTAAGCAGCAGAGACCTCCAAAGCAGACACCCAAGCAACCACTACCCCAAAACAAAACACGTGCAACACATATCTCACAAAGCCAGTGTGCCGAACAGTCACAGCCCTTAAGACTAAACAACACACCTGATACACTTGTAATAGGTGACTCTATCTTCAGGCACACTGATGTCCCGCTCACCAGGCTGAACAAGGAGAGGGTCACCGTGAGCAGCCTGTCGGGCGCTAGGATCCGCCACATAACACAAGCACTCAGGTCACTCCAAGGCAAGTACAAATATGACTCAGTCATTGTCCATGCTGGTGTGAATGACCTGAGACTTACCTCCCTGGACTACATGAAAAGAGACATAAAGGAGCTCTCTGAGCATGTAGCCCAGGCCGGTATGACCCTGACCTTGAGTAGCAACTTACCCTCACCAAGAATGATGCCACAATATGAAGACAAGATGATCAATTTCAACAATTGGCTTAAGTACTGCTGTCATTCAAAGGGGATCCTATGCCTGTCAGCTTGGGATGATATGCTCGACAAGCCACGATGCTTCGCTAGGGACAGCTTGCACCTGTCACCCCTGGGCTTTCGGATATTGGCAAAGGCTCTTGCTACCCCCATAGTGCCATTTTTAGGCAAGGCTCAAAAGACAAACCCACCTCCATAGGTATCACAAGGGATAAGAAACTAAGAGTAATGCTACTCAACGCCAGAAGTCTAAACCTCAAGATGCATGCACTCAAAACTCTCCTTAGCATGGAGAACATCGATATCTGTGCAGTAACAGAAACCTGGTTCAGGGCTCCGAGAGCACCCCAGCACTATCAGGTTATACCTCATACCATGCTTTTCGGCCCCAAAACTTGGACCGAACCACAAAAGGAGGGGAAGTATCGATATTCATCAAAGATACCCACACCTCCAGGTTGGTGGCAAAGCACGAAGCATCAGAGACTATCCATGTGCAACTAACAGTGGGTAAAACTGCCTTCCAGTTTATAGCCTGCTACAGACCACCCTCCCAAATCCAGGAACCCCACTCGGCCTTTCTGAGAACACTGGAAAATATGAAGGTCTCTCCAAACACCATTATATTGGGCGACTTCAACTACCCAAACATAGACTGGGAGCATTACTCTAGCTCCAACACCTAGCCCAAAGGTTCCTAGAATTTATAAACTCAAATGCTATGGAACAACTTGTTACCACTCCCACAAGAGGGGAAAACATACTGGACATGATCATCACCAACATGGGGACTCTATGCTCCAGACCAGAAGTGTATCCCTCACTGGTAAGATCAGACCATAAACTAATCTCACTGGATATTCACATCCCGACCCCACCCCCTGCCCAGAAAACCACAGTGAAAAACTTCTCTAAAGCAAATTTCACACTCCTCAAAACTGAGGTGGAATCCTTCAAAGCCCCTGGGCCTGTGGAAAATACGGCCCAGACCGCAGAATCCTTTATAAACGCATTCTATGAACACCTTCAGGAATGCATGGATCATGCGATCCCAAATGAAACCAAGACCCAATCCTCCAAAGGCAGACATCCTGTCTGGTGGACCCCAGCCATAAACAAACTATACAATAGAAGGAGGAAGCTACTAAATGATAGAGCAAAATCCCAAAAAGGGAAGGCATCACTGATCAGTATTAGCAAAAAACTACGGGCACTCATAAAATTGTCTAAGGCCAGCTTCGAGAGAAAAATTGCACAGGACACTAAGGATAATCACAAGGCTTTCTTTAGTTATGTTAGGAACCTGGGTGGTAATTCCCAGATATGCTCAGAATTAGTCCAAAATGACAAAAAATACACTGAACCCACAGACATTGCCAACATCCTAGCTGACAGGTTCAGCGCAAACTTCTCCCCCCCTCCCCACCAAAAGGGCAAATATCTATCCCAGCAGAGTGCTGCCCCCCTGACATCTCAGATGCTCAGGTAAGAGCCGCCCTCTCCAAAGCAAAAAACACAGCATCAATGGGACCAGACGGTGTCCTGGGCTGCATCCTACATGAACTCCAAGAAGAGCTAAACCCAAACATAAAACTACTGTTCAATCTCAGCCTTACTACAGGATATGTGCCCAAAGAGTGGGGTACAGCAATAGTGGTCCCTCTCCATAAAGGTGGTGCCTCAACAGATCCTGGAAACTATCGCCCCATAAGCCTGACTAGCTTGGTCTGCAAAGCTATGGAAAGGATCATCATGGACCTCATAAATAAAGATATTGGGGACCTACAGACACTGGATCCTACCCAGTTCAGCTTTGTTAAGGGAAGATCCTGCCTCTTAAACCTGGTTGATTTCTTTGAAACAGTCACCAAGGCCATTGACGAGGGGAAGGTGGTCCACACAGCCTACCTGGACCTCGCAAAAGCCTTCGATACAATACCCCACTCGGGCATTATAGATAAGCTCACCAGCTTAAATATAAACCCCTATGTCACAAGATGGATTGCAAACTGGCTCAAGGACAGAACCCACATGGTTAGAATTGCTGGAGCCATGTCAGACTCCAAACCAGTTACAAGTGGTGTCCCACAGAGGCTCAGTCCTGGGACCTCTCTTGTTCGGTATATTTTTCTCGGAGGTACGGGCCAACACGGAAGGACTGTGGCTGACCAAGTTCGCAGATGACTGCAAACTGGGCACCATAATCGACTCTCCAGCCAACACAAGCATCCTCCAAAAGGGCCTCATAGAAACAGACAACTGGTGCCAGTGCCATGGCCTCAAGCTAAATGCCAAAAAGTGCATAGTCATCCCCTTTGGCAAAAACAAAGTGCCCACAAATTACCACATAGGTGGTAATCCATTAAGTACAGAAGAAGTAATTAGGGACCTGGGGACCCAAGTTGATAGCAATCGCTCATTTGACAACCACGTGGCCAAAGTGGTTAGAAAAACATTTTATATAGCCCACCTAATAATGAAGGGATTCACATCTAGATCAGGGGAGGTCATCGTGCCTCTTTACTCATCCCTCATCAGGCCCATAATTGAGTACAATGCCCCTTTTGGGATGTACCTTACCAGACACCTGCAGCAACTGGAAAGACCCCAAAAGTACCTCACCAAGAGGATCAAAGGGCTCAAACAGATGCCATATGCTGCCTGGTTAAAGAAACTCCAGCTCTACTCAGTGGCATACCGCCTGTTCAGAGGCGATCTATGCCTGACGTATAAAGCCATGTTCAACCCGGAATTAATGGACATGCTGCACCTCAGAAAATCCAAATCCCATCGTGCTACACGCTTGAGAGACTTGAACCTCAGCACTGAAATAAATAGGACATGCTGGAGGGACAGATTCATAACCCAGAGGCTCCCTTCACTCTGGAATAAAATCCCAGTCCAGGTTAGGCAGAGTCCCTCATTGACTCTCTTCAAGAGGAATCTTGATGAGTGGATGGGAGATAGTAGGTTTACCCCTGGTATCACTTCTGTGTCACTGTTAGGCAGAGGCACAGTATACTAACCTCGAAAAAGGGCATAGCAAAATAAATTTAAAATGGGTGGCAAAAGCCAAACACATTCTGGCTAGGCTTATAAATGCCCTAGGGCAGATAGCCTTGTATGAACCTATGAACCTATAAGTGCATGATCTAGGTAAGCATTGTGACATACTTTTCTGGAAAGATTACTAAAAATGTAAAACAGTTTCAGGCATCTGGATCTACCTGTGCTACAAGGAACTGTAGCAGGCTTACATGTTTTTTTGAATGATCTATCTTTGGCCATGTGGTACACAACAGACATGTACTTTTGCTTCTTCAGTTCATTTCTTGGTTGAGTTTCTTCTGTGTGAGTCTGCATGCCCACTTTATGTCTGTGATGGTTTTATCTGGTTGCTGCCTTTTCCTCCAATGCCCAAAAAGACAAAAAGACATGTATAGTTAAACTGGCATTCTTTCAAATTGTTTGTTGATATATATATATATATATATATATATAAAATACAGTGTTAGAGTATGTCTGTATGTGTGTGTGTGTGTGTGTGTGTGTGTGTGTGTGTGTGTGTGTGTGTGCCTGTTTGTGTGTGTGTGTGTGTGTGTGTGTGTGTGTGTGTGTGTGTGTGTGTGTGTGTGTGTGCATGGATGTGTTCATGTGTGAGAGTGTTTGTGTGCATATGTGCATGTGTGCGTGTGTGTGTGTGTGTGTGTGTGTGTGTGTGTGTGCATGTGCATGTGTGTGTGCGTGTGTGTGCGTGTGTGTGCGTGTGTGTGTGCGTGTGTGTGTGTGTGTGTGTGTGTGTGTGTGTGTGTGTGTGTGTGTGCACGTGTGTGTTTGAGTGTCATGTGACAGACCTTGATTGCCATATGCAGTGTCAGCATATGTGGGCATGAATCCCTGTTTATGTGTGTGAGTATATCTACATTTCATTGCACAATTGTATGTGACTGTTTTTTGAGTTTTATTACAGTTTATTAGATCACTGTAACTTGTACGGTTTGATCTGACAGTGCATTCCAGACTTTGTTTGTCTGTTTTTTACATTCCCACAGTGTATTGTGTCTATGGATTTAGTAAATATAAGTTACAAGGCCAGTGGAGGATCAAAGGCCCAACACAGGGTGCAGGAGGGCTGTACACTGCAAGCAAGGTTTTTCTGTCTTTAGAATATTTTCAAGTTATACTTGTCAGTGAGGGGAAATTGGTAAAGAGTGACATGTTTTTATATGACTCAGTGGAACACGGAGTGTGAGTGTGTGTGTGTGTGTGTGTGTGTGTGTGTGTGTGTGTGTGTGTGTGTGTGTGTGTGTGTGTGTGTGTGTGTGTAAGGTATGCGCATGAAAAATAATCTTCATGCATATACTGGGGCACATATTTAAGTCTTTTTTATCTCACAGTAAAAAATGGAGAGGTAGCAAGTACTTCTCTTTCACAATTAGGCATAAACTGCATTGTAGATCATCTAATTCGTTAGCACTTCTAGGGGCCTGGTGTCCCACAGACCCTTGGCTGTATAAAGGGACTTTGTCTCAGCTCAGCACAGAAGCCCCACACTCAGCCTCTGCACTATGTCCCACCTAGTCTAAAATCAGCCCAGTATACCACAATATGTTCACATTATAGATCACCTATGGTTACTGCAGAAATATATCAGAAACAATGTATTTGTTAAAAATAAATGTTGTATTAATGAATGCTGATGGTGGCCAGATGTTTTTCTTTGTTACATATGTTCTTTTTCTTTGTGAGCACCATTTCCCATTCTTATTGCTGCTTATATCACTTATATGAGGAAGACATTGCCTTCATTGCTTCTGAAGGAATATAATTTCATTGAAAATATGCAGAATAGCATCTCCTAGTGCACTTGAGATCTCTGTTCCGTATTTAGACAGTTTCAGTTGAGGGTAGATGATACAGCATTTTATTTTTATTTTATTCTCTGATATATTGCATAAAGGGTCAAAACTCTTTTCTTTTTTTGAGACTGGATTACTGTAAAAGTTATTATCCTGTGTGAGTTCAAGCATTTCAACAAAGAATGTGGTTTACTCCATCCATTTCTGAATATCAGAATCTTCTCAGTTTTAGATCATGGATTTCTCTGTACAAGAAGTTACCTTTGCTAGCCATCTTGTTATTGTACACTCTTTCATAGCCAAAATAATGCAAGTGAAAATGGATGACACCCAGAGAGTTTTCATACCATTAGTCCATGTGTTGTCAGACATGTTTAGCCCAGTTATTAGACTCTGTATCTTACCAGGTGCCACAGCATTCGGTAACTGCCTTCGCTTGGCATTGTCCACCCTTGCAGTTGGGACCCTCTACAGAGCTTCTCATCTTAATCCTCCTACATGGCCAATTCTGAGTCCTGCATCCTGAATGCCTTTACTAGCATTCAGCTGTGTGATATAGCACTTGATTTATGAGTTAAACAAGCTGATTCAGTTTGTCCTCTATTACCGATCCACAAGACACATTGCAGTGATGGATACTGCAGAGCACAGGGAGAAAGACAAGTGTCCAGAGGGCTATTCATATGAATCTGGAATTTGAATCACTCATTTCTGAACAAAAACCTCCACTTTTGCTGGCATCAGTACAACTGGGTAACGCTTATAAAAAGGCAGAGAACAAAAAAAGAGCAAAAATAGTTATTTAAATTACACGCTTACAATCTAAAAGCATAAAGCAATTGAGACATTCTTCCTCTCCATACAATGGCAAGCACTATCCCTAAGTATTTAGCAAATTAATGCTTCAAATTATTTAACAGACTTTCACTTAGTCACAATTTCTTTTTTCTTATTTCTTCTCCCCTCCTGACATCATGCTGCCCTATGACTGCTTTCCTAGCTTTCATGCGTGCTCAACCCCTGGTTCCCCTTCTTGCTACATATTGGTATCCCCGGTGTGATACTTTGCACAGTGTGTCTCTGACTTCTGAAGAAGTCAGCCTTGATGGAAATTCACTTGTAAACCCAGGAAGTTAAGGATCCTTTGGAGAATCACATGCATAGAGCCAGTAGCTATCCTTGTGGCTGGCCAATGTCCCTAACTTAGACAATGACTGGTGCAATGTCATTAAAGGAATCATCGCTGACATCCTGCGATATGAGGTGATTACTAGTGAGGGCCTTAGTCTCCTGAATTGATTACAGTTTATGGCAGTTTTTACTATGAATAACATTGAGAATGACAGATTGTTGCTTTCTTTTAGGAAATGTTTAGATTGGGGTCTACCAATCCTATTACATGATACAAACTTCCTTAATGTCAGTAGTTAGCACGTCATTACCTTGGAAGACTGATAGCATTTATTTTTACATCATTATTACTAGCTGTCAGTATCATATCTACCAAACGTACCAATATACTCTACAAAACATAATTCATCCAAGTGAAAATCAAGACTAAGCCTCTCTATCTGTTAGGTAAATATGATCATACTTGCAGTTCAGCAAAAATGTACATATGAAAAGAAAAATTATATTTATCTCTGGCTCCTCTCCCAATAAATACACTGCCACTTCTGAGTGTATTTTCAGCCATATGTTATTTGGCTGGACAAAATTCCATAAATACAGACCATAAATACAGACACTGTCACTTCATTATTCAGATATCTTTACACATACTTTTCCTTATTTATTTTTAAAATATTCTTTTGCAGTTAATTTCAGATTCCCCTAACTTCCTTACCCTGAGCAGTATATACACTTACAGTTTCCTGGAAGCCAGGGGCATGAAACTCCAGCCATGCTATTAGTATCTCACAACCCATATATTTCACAGCTCTGTTGGCCAGCTCTGACTTCCCCAGTTTGGATATATACCAATCCCAAAGGCTGTTGCAAAGGGGGCATAGCTACAAATTTTCACCATTCCTGCTCATGCAGAAAGGTACTGACTTACTGGTTAGGGTACTGAGCTTTCTCCAAAACTTACCTGTTCAGATGGGCACACTTTAATTTGCCAGTTGATGGGTGTCTACCCAAATGTACATTAACCATTCACATTTATCAAAGGATCCATAAAACATATTAGTGGGCGGTCAATCACAACATTTCACCCCACCCTTTGCAAGAAAGCTTAGATATCATAAGAAAGCTCTTTTCATTGTGTGCACTACAGGTAGCATCAGCTAAACCATCATTACATAGATCCACAAGGGTTTAATTTAGCATCAGATGTAGATGAGCCTGCACCATGTTCCATGATATGAGGAGAAATAATGTACCCTCCTCTATAACCCTAAAACCTATTGCTTACGAGTCCTCATTCTGAACTTCACATGAGCTGTGCCCACTTTCTCTCCTTTTTTCCTCACATGTCCTGATCCCTGTCTATCTCCTTGACATTAACTCCCCCTTATTTATAAGCCCTTGGTCCTATTCTACTCCTTCTCCTCTAAGTGCTGTAATAGTAGCCTGATATGCAGGATAAATAGGTCCAGCTTATATTCATGCAAGTGAGCCATACCTGGACTAAAACTTTCAGTACCCTTATCCTCAAAGTCTGCACTCCCAGATCAGTGCCCTCCAAATTTGCATACGCGTGCACGTGTGTGTGTGTGTGTGTGTGTGTGTGTGTGTGTGTGTGTGTGTGTGTGTGTGTGTGTGTGTGTGTGTGTGTGTGTGTGTGTGTGTGTGTGTGTGTGTGTGTGTGTGTGTGTGTGTGTGTGTGTGACCATTTATTTGTGTGCCAGGGAATCACGCTGATATTGTCAACTGATGGTACTTAGATATGGAATTTCATCTTTGGTGAACAAAATCTTTTGTCAAGGAATGTAATTGCAATATAAGTGTTCTGTCATAGAATAAAACAAATTCAGCTAAGATATCTGCAGTTATCATGGGTGAGACTTACTGGAAGGTGTTGAATTTTGCAGGTTGTAGTATGTTTTGTGGGCTCTACGTGTGTAATACTGTATCTGGTAGTAGCAGTGTGTGTGCTGGGATTCCAGAGCAGTTTAAGCAAGGTAGGTTTCTCTTGCCTGTACTATTCCTTGAGCTTAGGGTTAGAATTTATATAAATGTGCAGAGATGTGAATGTGTAGTGGGACTTGCACCCTGTAATAAGAATTATTTTTGATGAATTCAGGGAATCAGTAGTTATCTACCCTCAACCTTTCTTCTAGTTCTACTATTCCAACTCCTCCTATAGCAGCCTAATATAAAGAATAATCAACAGAACTCCAAGCTACCTCAGCCAAAGTCTGAGCCATGTTACCTGTGCTTTCTCAGACACACAGTCATTAATATACCTTCTTGGATTCCTTCCTAACCTTAAAGCTACTTACCTGCCTATTGTAACACTAGTGTTTTTTCATAATGTTTTTTGGAAACTCTCTTTCCACTCAATACCTTTCCACATTACCATATATCTTAAGGTTTTGCACTGAACTAAGGTGCAAGTGACACACAGCAACCTAATTTGTCATCTGTACCCCAGCCACCATGAAGATAGATGTGTCCCATATCCTAAGTCTAAGGGGGAGGACTCATTAACCCCATTGTTTAGACAGGTTTGTCTTACATCTCATCATAGTAGTATAAGCATTATCTCCATCTTATCTGAACTGCACACACAAATCAAAGGTTTATTTTGAGGTTCATCACGACTATGGATAGATAGATAGATAGATAGATAGATAGATAGATAGATAGATAGATAGATAGATAGATAGATAGATAGATAGATAGATATGGAATTACTTACCTTGGTTGACAAATCAACAACATTGACAGAAGGTCATAGACCACAAAAGGTCAACAATGCAAATGTTGATAAGCAACAGCACACAAATGAGGAAAATCCACAATGCATGCAAAAAAAAACATATTTTTTTTGCAGAGGACAATCCCCCCCCCCCATGCACACCCCATAATCCCCTGCTAATTATATATAGGGAATATTCCCTACCAGGGGATTGTCTATCTAATGCATCTGTTGACCATCTACATCTGTCAACCAAGAGTGGTTGATGATACAGCTCTCCACCACATAGCATTATGTCCAAATACCTGAATCCTATATATATGTGTGTTTTAGTGCGTTTACAGGTAGGTAAATGTTGCTATTTCAGGATGGGTCTTTCGGAATGTCGATCATATGATGTTGGCCATATGAAAGTCGGCATTCTGAACAGTTGACATTCTGAAGTAGACCTATATATATATATATATATATATATATATATATATATATATATATATATATATATATCTGTCTACGTAGATAGCTATAAATATAGGTATATCTGGATAGAAAGATATATGTGTGCATGCATATACACACACATATATATATATATATATATATATATATATATATATATATATATATATATATAGGGCTGTCCGTGTGTGTGTGTGTGTGTGTGTGTGTGTGTGTGTGTAGTTTTACTCATTTGCATTCCTGAGCCAGCGGACTGCATTAATGTCAAATGTCCAGAATTTTCTCTTATATTTTTGGTCTGTTCTTCTTAAACTTGTGTGATTTTTCTGGCAAATAATTCAGGACTGAAGTCATTAAATAATTACAGATCTTTTAGTTTCAGACTTCAAGTCCTTCAGAAAAATGCATGGTAATGCAAAGCCTGCTAGTATAGCAACATTCTCTGTTTTTCAGAACAATCTTTAAAATTGTCCCTCAGAGCTTAGTTTCACCTAAATCACATTTTCATTCTTTTGTTCTTCTTTGTTTAATATACTTACAGCTTCACTGGAGTAAATAAAGCCTGAACTTCTGACAAAGAAGTCCAGACCTACCTTCTCAGGAGGATCTAATACATAAAGGACAGTAAATAATTGTTCAGCAGATATATATTCTGGTCATTATTTGACAGGTCATTTAAAACTGCCATACCTGTCCTTGCCAGCTACTGGTCTTCTACCTTCATCTTGCAAACTCCTTCTTATCATTCTAAAAATCTGCATGACTGACCTAAACAGATTAATAACTTGTGATAATAATGCAGTCACCAACCATGTGTAAGCAAGCAATTTAGTACAGAACCTGCTATCATCACGCTATGAGAGTTAATCTGTTTAGGAGCATGTTAACAGGCTGTGCCTCATTTCTGTGGCCTCCTGTTTTTGTTATGGTCTCAAATTCACTGCTTTTCCTGTACTTAAAGAATACTACCTAACTTCAACCTACCTTTATCTATCCCTGCCCAGCCATCCTTTTCACCACAGGCTAAATCTAACTGTTTATTCTCCTTTCTCCAATAAACATCCTTGCAAGACACTGTTCTTTGTCATAGCTCTTCCAACTCTTGCATATAAGTAAACCAGTAAAGCACCATTAACCTTTAAGTCAAGCATTAATAAAGGTGACAATACCCGGTAATAAATACCACTGTTCTGTGGTACAGTATCCTCACAGGCTCCCCCCATCTCAAGATCTAGTAATAAAACTGACAGGCAGAAATACAAAAAGACAAACATATCAATACATTCCCAAACTCTTAACACATTCCATTGTTTCAAACTTAGTGCATCCTTATGCAAATAATAAAACAATCACAGTTACCCTTCAACCACTGCTTTTCCCCTACAGACAGAATACTTTAAACCGTACACTGAAGTCATAGCCTACCCTATGTCAATTCTAATTAACAAGTGCATACAGGACTCCCACTTTTTCCACCATCTGTAAACATTCTTCTATATCTTACCTTCCCAAAAAGTGGTACTTTAATAAAATCACTAACTTTAGACCCATGACAATACTATTTCCCATCTCAAAAGTACTCAAGGAATATATCTATTCCTAACTTCTAACATGCCTCCTGAATCATAAGACACTGTTCTTTGTCATAGCTCTTCCAACTCTTGCATATAAGTAAACCAGTAAATCACTATTAATACAATCCCAACATAGCTTCCATTAATCACACAGCACTGACTGCTTTCTTTCCTCAATAATATTTATATAATCAGTTACAATAATCTGGTTTCAACAGTTTTCTTGGACTTATCAAAGGCTTTTGATACAGTGTCACACTCAAAACTTCATATTAAACTCTCCCAAACAGATTTCTCACCTACCACTTTTCATTGTTCAAACCCTACCTCTGCTGTAGAACCTGAAGTGTTAAATGGCTACAAGCCACCTCCCCCATAGGTCCAATTACAGTAAGTGTCCCCTATGAATCTATTCTTGATCTGGTGCCCTTCTATTTATTTCTCAGTGACTTACCATGAACATTATACAATTCTTCACTAATACAATAAACTGATGATGAAACAATTTGTGCTCTGCCCAGACTATCCCTGGTCTTCAGTCATATGACAAACTTTATAGCTACTGAAACTTTCTAGATAATTCCAATTTTGTCTTCAACTCAGACAAAACTACACTCATACTATTTCACCCCAAACCTGCCTCCATAATGCCAACATTCATCAGTATCAGGACTTCAAATGCTAGCACAGTAGTTGAGTGTTAGCATAATGGTTAAGGTGTTTACCTCCTTGACAAAAGGCACATGGTTTGATTTTCACTTTTGGTAATTTTCTGTAATTGGTTAGACATATAATAGCCTGCAGATTAATTTGTCTAGTATTTACCTCTGAACCCAAATCTGTAACTTCAGTCAACAACCTTTATCATTGCTAGTTGTATTTGTATGTATACTTGCAATTAGTCTAAAAATTTTCAAGCCTATTTCACAACTACAAATAATCATTTCCAAAGTAAAAAATACCTTCAACATGAACTCCACAAAATTCTAATAACCAAACGATACTGCTGGAAGGCACAATAATAGAGGCAAACGGACACTGGATTTTAGCGCTTTCGTTCCCTTTTATTAAAATCAGAACTTCTTCAGAAATTAAGAATTTATTATTGTGCCTTCCAGCAGTATCATTTGGTTATTTCCAAAGTAAACCCGGAGACATGACAATCACAGGCATAAAACATCATATTGCAGAACTTGACTATGTTGTTTTTAGTTGTGCTATAAAACATTAGAAACTAATTGCCAAGAAATCAGTTCTGTGATCTCAGCAGATCAAAACACATTTGTAACATTCAGAACAAAGCACAACTTTTTTGGTACAAGGTCCACTTCACCTTTTGTGTGAGAGTGACAAGACCCCCCCCCCCCCCCGAGCTTACATATAATAACTTCATAGTCAGGCAACACTGGGAATAGAAGAAGCAAAACAGTGCCTAGTGTATTTACCATTTTCACTCCAATAACAGTAAGGAAATTATTTTTGATAACCATGAATCAAGGAAACATGGGGCAGCCATTATTACATACTTTGGCCTGATGTTAATGACCATCCCATATATGATAAGCCCCTTCTCATACCATCATTCCTTTTTGACACTTAATGCTGAGCAAATATTAGTTATGTAACCTAAATATTAATTGTCTAAGGTTCATACCACACACTTGATCTCTGGATCCCATGTACATCATTATACTGCCTGCACCTTTTTTCTCACCCTGACTGTATTATTAGGATCTTTTTTAATTCAACTACACTTCCTTACTTCATTTTTCAAATATCACCAATTGGCATATATGAATATCCGTGTCTGCATGGGGAAACAAAGTGTTGGAACCCTTCTTCTGCTTGTAATTCCTGAAAGCCCATGACCAGAGTTGCAGCAAGCACTCTACTGCAATTAAATGCTAAGGAGAATTTCGAAGGCAAGCATTTCCCACCTTCCTGATAAGAAACTTCAGTGATCAGGTTGGGAGGAGAAAAAATAGAAAGAGGACACCTGAAAAGGGAGGATAAAATAATATTTGCCTCGATCTACCTGATTTAGTTGAAAGTGGAAAACACTGACAACAAGAGAACCGACACCGGAAAATTGACAATGGAAATGATCGACAGTTGAAAATCCCGATGCTGAGAACACCGACATGTTAAGGTAAGTGTGCAATAGAGACGGATGTTAGGGTCAGGGTGCGGGTAAGGTAAGTGTGTGATAGTGATGGACATTAGGATTAGGGTGCGAATCAGATAAGTGTGCGATAGTAATGGATGATAGGGTTAGGGGTGGATTAAGTGAGTTAGGGTTAGGGTGCGGGTCAGGTAAGTGTACAATAGTGATGGACTTTAGGGTTGGAGTGGATTGAGTTATGGTTAGGGTGTGGGTCAGGTAAGGGTGCGATAGTGACAGACTTTAGGGTTAGGGGCAGATTAAGTTAGTTATTGTTAGGGTGCTGGTCAGGTAAGTGTGCGATAGTGACGGACCTTAGGGTTAGGGTTTGGGTTAAGGTTAGTGCATAAATAGTTGTATATGTATGGTTTAGTGTAGATTTGTAAAGTTTTTGGTGTGCTTGTGCTGTGTGTGTGTTTTTTGGGAAAGGTATTTGTTTTGTTGATTGTTGGGATTGTGGTTTGTCAGGCATATGAAGTTTCATGTTTTTGAACTTTTGGTTTTGTGGTGTCGGTTATCTCGTTGTTGGTGTTTTGGCATGTCGGAGTTATCAGGTAGACCCATTTGCCTATGTACACCACCCTTTCCCTCTCCCTTGCCTCCTTCCAAACATATAATTTCCTTCCATTATATATTTATATATTTTTTATAATTTGAAATGGCCTACATTATCCTTTTTGGTTATGACATGGGCGCAAACCACAGGCTTAGCTTATCATCTTAACATTTTATAGGAGCCTAGGTAAATACAAGTCAAACATACTAGGAGATAGTACTGCAAACAATGGTCACACTTAGTGTTTGTAATATTTACAACATGTACATACAGGAGAGATGCTCAATCATCATCTTCTTTTGGCTGTTCCTGTTAGGGGTAACCACAGTGGATCATCTGTTTCCATTTCTTCCTGTCCTCTGCATCTTGCTCTGTCACACCAACCACTTGCATGTCCTCTCTCACCACATCCATAAACCTTATCTTAGACTTTCCTCTTTTCCTGTTACCTGGTAGCTTCATCCTTAGCATCTTTTTCCCAATATAATCAGCATTAATCCTGTCCACCCTCATCACACCCAGTGCAAATCTTAACATCTTTAACTCTGCCACATCCAGCTCAAACCTCTGCTTTTTTATCAATGCCACTGTCTCCAACCCATATAACATAGATGGTCTTACTACCGTCTTGTAGACCTTCCCTTTCACTCTTACTGGTGCTCGTCTGTCACAAATCATTCCTGACACTCTTCTCCATCCAGTCCATCCTGCCTGTACTCTCATCTTCACCTCTCTTCCACACTCACCATTAGATTGGACTACTGATCCAAAATATTTAAACTCATCCACCTTCGCCACCTCTACTCCTTGCATCCTCACCATTCCTCTATCCTCCCTCTCATTCACAGCATATATTCTGTCTTAGTCCTGCTGAGCTTCATTCCTCTTCTCTCTAGAGCATATCTCCACCTCTCCAGGGTCTCCTCCACCTGTTCCCTACTCTTGCTACAGATCACAATGACATCTGCAATCATCATAGTCCATGGGGATTCCAGTCTGATCTCTTCTTTCAACCAGTCCATCACCATTGCAAATAAGAAAGGGCTCAGAGCTCATCCTTGATGTAATCCCACCTCCACCGTAAATGCATCCGTCACTCCCACTGCAGGCCTTACCGTTGTCACACTACCCTCGTACATATCCTGTACCACTCTTACATACTTCTCTGACACTCCCTACTTCCTCATACAATATCACAACTTCTCTCTATCATATGCTTTCTCTAAGCCTACAAAAACACAATGCAGCTCCTTCTGCCTTTCTCTGTACTTCTCCAGCAACACTCTCAGAGCAAACATCGCATCTGCAGTGCTCTTTCCTGGCATGAAACCATACTGCTGATCACTAATCATCACGTCCCTTCTTCACCTAGCTTCAACTACTCTTTCCAATAACTTCATGCTGTGACTGATCAATTTAACCCCCTGTAGTTACTACAGCTCTGCACATCACCCTTATTCTTAAAAATCAGTACCAAAACACTTTTTCTGCATTCCTCAGGCATCCTCTCACTTTGCAAGATTTCATTAAACATTCTGGTTAAAAACTCTACTGTCATTTCATGTAAACACCTCCATGCTTCCACAGGTATGTCATCTGGACCAACAGCCTTTCCATTCTCATCCTCTTCATAGCTAACCTTACTTCCTCCTTGCTAGTCCATTGTGCTTTATGATTTACTATCCCCACATCATCCAACCTTCTCTCCCTCTCATTCTCTTCATTCATCAACCCCTCAAAGTACTCTTTCCATCTCCTCAACACACTCTCCTCGCTTGTGAGTATGTTTCCCTCATTATTCTTTATCACCTTTACCTGCTGCACATCTTTCCTAGCTCGGTCCCTCTGTCTAGCCAATGGGTACAGGTCCTTTTCTCCCTCCTTAGTGTCCAACCTTTCATACAACTCTTCATATGCCTTATCCTTAGCCTTCACCACCTCTCTCTTTGCCATGCACCTCATCTCCTTATAGTCCTGTCTACTTACTTCATCTCTCTGACAATCCCACTTCTTTGCCAACCTCTTTCTCTGTTTACTCTCCTGTACTTCCTCATTCCACCACCATGTCCCCTTGTCATCCTTCCTCTGTCCAAATGTCATACCAATCACCTTTCTAGCAGTTTCCCTTACTAGCTCTGCTGTAGTTTCCCAGCTATTTGGTAACTGCCACCCAGTGTCTGTCTTAACTCTTCCCTGAACTCCACCTCACAATTACCCTTTTTCAATTTCCACCATTTGATCCTTGGTGCTGCCCTCACACTCCTCCTCCTCTTCTTGATCACCAACTTCATCCTACAAACCAACATCCTATGCTGCCTAACTACACTTTCCCCGGTCATCACTTTATAGTCTCCAATCTCCTTCAAACTGGCCATTCCTACATAAGATATAATCCACCTGTGTGCATCTACCTCCACTCTTGTATGTCGCCCTATGCTCCTCCCTCTTGTTAAAATACGTATTCACCACAGCCATGCCCATCCTTTTTGCAAAATCCACTACCATTTGACCTTCTGCATTCCTTTGTTTAACACCATCCCTACCCATCACTTCTTCATCCCCTCTGTTCCCTTCACCAACATGCCCATTGAAATCTGCTCCAATCACCACTCTCTCACCCTTGGGGACAGTCATCACCACTTAATCCAACTCACTCCAAAATGTTTCTTTCTCATCCATTGCACACCCAACTTGTGGAGCATGTGCACTAACAACATTCATCATTACACCATCAATTTCCAGCTTCATAAACATCACTCTGTCCGACACTCTTTTCACTCTTAGCATACAGTTCCTTCAGGATAACTCCTACACCATTTCTCCTTCCATCCACACCATGATAAAACAATTTGAAACCACCTCTGATACACCTAGCCTTACTCCCCTTCCATCTGGTCTCTTGCACACACAGCTCTCTCCCTATACCAGTCATACTGCCAACATTCAAAGTTTTGACTCTCATTACCACAGTCTTAGCCTTTCTCCTCTCTTCCTGCCTTCGGCCATGCCTTCCACCTCTTCTCCTCCTTCGGCCAACAGTAGCCCAATTTCCGCCAGCACCCTGTTGACTAACAGTACTGGTGGCGGTCGTACCGATCTGGTATGTAAATATTCACTGGTGTCCGCATGAATTATTTGATGAAGTTTTACATGATGCTCAATAATAATAAAACATATATTATTTACAATTTGATGTCACATTCATTGAATTTGTAAGTTAATTCAGAATATGGATTCTGAGACAAGACAGTCATTAACAAGTGTCAAGAAAGCAAGGGCATTTGGCCTCATTTTTTTAAGTGTTGCTTCAGATTTTTTTAAATGTTTCCAGTGTTTTTGGATTTTTTACATCAGATGGTAATCAGTTCTAAGCAGCAATTGCTATCTCAAAGATGTTTTTTTTCTCCAAAGCTAAGTTTAAATCTTGGTCTTACCAGTGTGACAGTATCTGCTCTGATGTTTCTAAGAGTGTAACGTTGGTCTCTTAATTGAAATGTTTTTTTTTCTCCATAGGTGAACATAGGCCATTCTTATTATTTTAAAATAATAGTAATCACTCATTTGTTAACCAGGTAGATCCAATGGGCACACATTTGCTTTCCAGCAGTAACCTGTGAGCAACATCAGGTTAAATGACTTGCTTAAGGTCAATGAGGGCTGAGAGAATCAAACTCTGTATCACAAGAACTACAGCTCACAACCTTAATCCTCTACCCCACCTGCCAGAACAATGCTTATAAGGCTGTCTTGTAGAAAGGTGGCTGTATAGGTAATGGGGTACCAGTTTTCTTTTTTCCAGTAGGAACACAGTGATTAGTTAAAATTTGCCAGGAGAGTGAATCTGAATATTTTATTTTTGGCTGTTTGAATTCTTTGTATGACTTATGAAGAGTGTAAGGTAACTAAAAGTAATGCATATTCCAGCGCGGGTATTAATACATTTTTGAATCTGGCTAAGTGTGCTACGGGGGAGCATAATCTTAACAATGTTAAGACCTTTGCTATGATATTTTCGAAGTTTAGCATATGATCAAGTATTACACCTAGATATTTTTGTTGATGGCATTAGGAATGTTTCCTTTGGTGTATCTTATTGGTAATTAAGTAATACAGAAAGTTTCCTAGCAGGTGAGAAAATAATATTTATTGTAATGCAGTTGATCAGAAGCTTGTTAGTAGGTATCAATTTGAATAAGTTAATGAATTTAGATTCTATCTCCTCCAGAATGGATTGATGAGTTTTATTAGTTTCTAATAATATGATGTCATCTCCATGCATAATTATTTTATAGTTGATTAGATCCTGTGAGATAGCATTAATAAACAGTAAGAAAAGCAGTGAAGTCAACACTGATTTCTAAGGGATCCCAGTGCAGAGTATGCCTTTTTCAGAAAGCAGGATATTGCATTATATTTGAAATGTTCCATCATGTATATAGTTTTTAACCTAAGTATGGAGTTATCTCCAAATTTATTTATTTTTTATAATTTGTTCTGAATAAGGCTGTGGTTAACTGTTTTCAAGTCAACACATACTCCTGTTGCAATTAGGTCATAAATAATGTTATTGTTGTATAAAATCTATATGGCTGATAGTATGGCTGTTAGAATACTAAATGTTGCTGATCGTTGAGAGACCATAATTATCTGCTGACATGCCAGCTTTTCAAAGATTGTAGTTATGGGACAAAGGTTTGAGCATAGTCTGTTATCCTTGAGCTGAGAGAAGGATTTGGCTTTAGGTATAGGAATTATAACTAAGTGTTTGAATGCAGTAGGCACAATCCTTAGCATTAAAGAAAGATTAACTATACGTGCAAGGGGTTTAGCTATTTTTTTCAGCAGACAGTTTAAGAAAAAGTAGGATGTAACATTGTAAATGTTGACTTTGGTGTATTTGGCAGTAATTGCTGTGAAGTAAAATTTGGCAGTGTATGTTGCTAAAGAATAAAGTTGAGACGTATTTATATCTGCATCTTGTATCAATGCAGAGCTATGTTATTTATAGATGTGAATAGGAATTTCATAATGTCATTAGGAAAGGTGTTATTAGACTGGTTTTGATGACTGGTAAATGTTATGGAGTCGATTATGGCTCCTGAGAACAGTTTTATTTCTTTCGAGAATAATTAGAGATAAGATGAAATAAGTTATTTACAAAATAAGCTAATCACCAATATGCAACATGGATTTTGGCCAGACCACAGCACCTCTACTGTAATACAATCATCTACAGAAACTGTCAATAAAGCTTGCAGTAATAAATTTGTATCTGCAGTATTTCTAGATGTATCAAAAGCCTTTGACATGATCTCTCACAGTAAACTCATCAGTCAACTTACCATCTTGGATCTATCATTTCTATCTATTCAATGTTTCACTAGCTACCTTGCAAACAGGCAGAAAACTGTAAATTGGCAAGGATCCATCTCTGCTACCTTCCCACTTCTACAGTAATCCCACAAGGATCCATCCTTGGCCCTCTACTATTCAATATTTTTATGATGTTCTTCTTGTGAAGTCACCTTGATTCAATATGTTGATGACTTTACCATCATCTACTCTTCAAACACATTAACTCATCTCCAAGAAATCACTCAACAAGCTGTCATCTCCATTGAAACCTGGTTTACAAGAGCACAACTCCTACTCAACCCCCCATAATAACAAGCTTCTCTTCTTTACCCCAAAAATACCCCCTCAACAAAGCATCTTTCAAAATCTTTTCAGCGAATGGCACTGAAATTGAATTAGTCTACCATACCAAACTATTATGAGTCATAATAGATGGTAATCTTAAATTTAATCACCACACCCAAAGAAATACCAAGAAAAAACATCAAAAGCTAGGTATGCTATAAACAAACATTTTCTGAGCACACCCACAAACATTAGCCTAGCCAAAACTTATCTTCTTCCCTCCCTACTCTATGGAGCACCAGTTCTAACCAATTTGCAATCCTCCATAAGAAACAAACTTGAAAGTTGCTGGAACAAAATTGCCATGTTTGCTACTAATTCAGCCTCCTTTAGCCATCATTGCAAATCACTGCATATCCTTAGCACCCTCCACCTCTCCTACATTTGACGTATAACAATAGATAAAATTATACACAAACCATATGCCTGCCCAGCTCTTGCCACTTTCATCAACATATATGTAACTAAAAGAATTCTTAGAGCAGAAGACAAACAACTTCTCAATATAAATAAACTGAATAAATCACCTGGACAAAGCCTATACACATACTCAGTAGCAAAAATAAATAAAAAAATAAATACTTTCCCTCTAACCACCAGAATGATTTCTAACCTACCCACATTTAAATGCTCCATAAAAAATATTTTACAAAATCCTAGACCTGCTCCTGAAACAATCCTGGCTGAACTTACTATACTTTGCTCACCCCCTTTAACCTAAATCACACTTCATATCCCTCTCCAGCCTCCATTCTTTTGTATTTTCTACTAACTTACCTTATCCACTTCATCTCTGCAGACCTGTCCTCTACCTCTTTGTCTTTTCTCTCTATTCACCTAACCTACCTGAATACACCCTGCTCTTCACTCTTCTTATGATCTCCTTCTCTCCATCCTTCTTCCTTCTAGAACCATAATATGAACACCATCTCTCATGCTAAGACACCACTCGATTTCCCCTCACTGTCTCTAATCATGTAAACTCTACTGTCTCTTTAAGTATCTTATTAGAATTGTTGCAGGTCTCATTTATCACATGTATTTTATTTATTTATTTAACATTTATTTACTGGGAAAGTCTGACTGGGACAGAGCCCATTTTCAGCAGGGTCCTGGGGAAAAACACTCCAGATGCACATACAGATTCTACACAGGAGGTACTCCAATGAAGAATCAAACTGGAAAACCTCTTAGTGTGAAGTGACAATGCTAACCACTGCACCACCTACACTTACTAATCTATGTAACAAATAATATTGCTATTGAGTTTTTGCACATATTTTCTACAACCCATGTTACTGTTTTTAATTGCACTCTGCTATGAAACATATATTCGATGTTTTCTCATTACAACATTTTTTTCACTCTTTTGTAACATGATACTTTGTGATTTAAAATATCTCTAATTGATTTTTGAAAAATTCTGATTGTGGAGCTTTTCTCCCCAGGCCTCTTCTGAAAATGGACACTTTCTGGCCCAGTCAGACTTTTCCAGTAAACAAATGTTAAATAAATAAATAAATAAATGAAGTTTGTCTTTGTCTTAAGTATAATACATTATCACTATTCATTTCAGTTTTGGTGGCTTTTCTGAATGTCATCTGTTGCTCATGGAGAGTTTTATTGGAAGGGTCCTGTTTCCATTCTTTCAAAACCTTGTCCCTTACCTTTATTTTATCTTTAATTTCATTTCTTATCCCAGGATACGTTTGCCCTCAAAGTCTTCAATGCGTGTTTGGAAATAGTTTTTTGGGATATTTCAGAGGGCAAATATGAGGTAGGAGAGTGCAGGAGTAGATTTAGTTTGAGATTATAGTAGTGTCCAGTTAATATTGCAGAGAAAGTTATTGAGAGTTTCCTGTTTGCTTTTAGGGAAGGACATATAGAGATAATAGCTGGCAATTTTCTTTGGTTTTGAATGACCGTCCAGAGATGACAAAACAGTGGTCAATAATGGAATTAGAGAGAATGCTAATATTAGAACATGTTTTATGTATGCTATTATAACATCTATTACAAAATGCTTTCTAATTTTAATGCTTGATCTTGTGGGCTGTTTTACTTGTTATTCAAAAGTGTGAAGCATTTGAGTAAGTTTTGGGCCATCAAGTCCCTTAGTAATACAACTAAAGCCACAAAGAATAATGCAGTGTTATTTATTATCAAATTAATGGTTTGTTGAATAATGCTAATTGAACAGGGGTGGTTATGTTTGTTACTCCTATGTAGAGACTGTGGTGCCCAACTGGGACTTCTGGCTCCTTGTGATGATGCAGTGCTGTGGTTTATAGGTGTGTTGAAAGTGACTATAGGTGTGGTGAAATGGGCTATGTTTGAGAAACATTGTGCCTCCCCCAAGTCTATCAACAGAGCTGTTAAATTTGGAGTACTTTATAGTTGTCAGGAATAAAAACAGAAGTCATCTGTAGACCATGCTTCATTAGGTCACCAAGCCTCACGATGTGCCCATTTATGGTTGAAACTACATGGGATGAGGCTGACAACTTTTAGATGTTTTTTTTTTTGTTTATATTTATTTGGGATAATGGTAATAAATTGCTTCGCTTTAGATTGCTATTACTTAATATGGGGTCTGGGTTGAGGTTTTTGTCCCAAGAAACTTTCTTTTTTTTTTTTTTGTGGAAGGTAATACACTTTATGTAGGAGCTTGCTAAGCTTGTCTATTGATTGTTGGTATCTTGGTATTGTGAAGAGAGTAGATATGTAGAATGGTTTCTTTTCTAGTTGGGTAAGTTAAGATTTTGATGTAATTCTTCCAGATTGGATATAAATATATTTTAATATGGGTTTGTGTGTATTGTATTTTAAGTGTTGAAAAGCATGGAAAGTATCTGTGATCTAAGTTGCTGTGCTAAGTAGTACTAACAAAAGGAAGAAGATTATGATTAATCTTAGTAATACTTTATAAGTCTGATTTATTTGGCTGAAGTTATTGGCTAAATTGTTGAGTAATGGATAGTGCAGGCATTTAAGTGTGTTGTTCATTAAGTATATATTTGATGATATGGGGATGGTTGGGAACAGAGGTAAGGTAGAGACACTAGCAAAGCCACGCACAGCACGGCTGAGTGGAGAAGGACCAACTACCACTGGACTTTCCAAAAAAGAATCAGAAATGACAGGACAACTATAAAAACATTTTAGTTAACAAAAGGCAAAAGGCATCAGAGGAGAAGGTATGATTCTATGGTACTGGAATGGAGTATTAAGGTGTAAAAAGAAGACACAAGAGAAAAAAAAGAGAGAACTGTTAGGAAGAAGAGTAATCAAGTAAGTGGCTGAAGGCAAAGACTTGCAAATAGAAAACAAAAAGTATAACCCCATAAGGGATGAGTTAAAGATACATGGGAGGCAAAGTCCCTACTATGAAATTTGGATATGTAAATGTACATGTTTAGGCTTCAGTGCACCACAGGCAGCTACTTGATACAAGCTCTCTTGAATATCCTATTTCTGTGATGAGACTTACTTTAAGGATGGATGGAAGTGTAGGGTGCAACTTGTCTTACCTGTACTCAGCAGCAAAGGAATTAGTAGCTGATGGAATATACAGGGAGGGCTTCTTAGACCTTATAACAGTTCAGGATTACCTTGCTTCCCTACATGTTGAAATTAATGACATAGAATAGCAATTAAAAAATATGTGACTAGGGGAAGCTTTCATGAATTCATTCTGAATTAGCATAACATGCATAATACACAACATTTATTTACTTAAATCTATTTAATGAATAAGTAAATATTTTAAGTTAATTATAGAGATGAAGTAGCTTTACTAGATTCAGGGTTAAAAACTTTTGATTAATTAGAGATGTCTATGTATATGTTTGTCTGTGTAAGTGTGTGTGTGTGTGTGTGTGTGTGTGTGTGTGTGTGTGTGTGTGTGTGTGTGTGTGTGTGTGTGTGTGTATATATATATATATATATATATATATATATATATATATATATATATATATATATATATATAAAACTAGAGAGAAAGAGTTAACTATCTAAGTATGTTTGAATATTATAAAGTACAGGAGGTGCAGAAACAGAAATTTGACAGTAAGAAGAATATTACAGGCTAAGAAAGGTCAGGGGACGGTGGAGAAGAAGAGAGTAAAGGGACATTCAAAGATGCTGCTACAGAAGGGAATAAGAGAAAAATAAGGGTAGGTTCTAAGAGCAGTAAGAGAGACACTTGGTGTATACTAAAGGAGGAAGGAGTATGGAAGAGAAAGAGAAGACACAGTGTAATAAAAAGAATAAAGGAAGGGGAAAAATAATAGGTTCAGTTTAACCTGGAAAAGGGCAAGTACAGAGCCTGAAGATGAGAAGGTATTTTTAAGGTGTGCTTAACAAAAGGACTTGTAGATGTTTGTGCAATGTCCACAGAAATCCTGTTTTAGGTTTTGGTACCAGGTGTATAAACTATTTTTTTAGGTTTATGGGTTTCAAGAAGGTGTTTCTCAGATGAGTGAAGTGGAAAGTTAGGAAGTTACTGTTTGAGAATGTTCCTGATAGATGGAGAGTGGAAATGATTATATAACATTTGTGGACAAGTAGATGAGTGTACTTGAGGTAATGGGCAACTCAAGTCATTTTAATGTCTTTAGAACGTAGCAGTGGTGAGTTTTATATGACAGATTAGTTGCAAATCTACCTACCTTGTTATAACATAGTAGTTGAAGTTTTGTGATGAGGGATTTTTGAATATTGATAAGAATTGGTGAGACATGCAGCAGAGAAGTTGAAAGGTATGTCTTTGCCAATGTGAGCCTGGAGGCGTTAGTGAGGAACATTTTGGATCTGCGCAGCATACTGAGATTTTTATGTGTTTTTTTTATACAATTCTGTGTATGAAGATCAAATTTCAGTTGATCATCAGTTGTGACACCAAGTAGCTTGGTGTGAGATATGACTTCTATATCTATGTGATTTAGAGAAGTTATATTGAGACTGTTTATGAGAGGTGTTAGAGATTTGGGGAAAATAATAGCAGCTTGGTTTTATTGGGATTTAGGAAGAGCTGGTCTCACAAAGTCAGTACTCAATGAAGTTGAAGGCCTTATGGCTAATGGAATGTGAATGGAGAAGATTGTTTGATGAGTAGATAAGGGTGGAGTTATCGACATACTGGATGGGAGAAGCCTGTCAGAAGGATGTATGCAATCTATTGATAAAGATATTATAGAGAAGAGAACTAAGGCTGTAGCTTTAACTACTGAGAGAAAAAAGGAGTATGTAGAGAGCCATTTTACAGATTGTTGCCAATAAGAAAGTTACCTAGCGAATCAGCTGAGTGTTGTATTAGACAGACCAGGGGCAGACAATTTAGGTAGTAATTTGGAGAGAGAGAGAGACTGTTTCAAAGGCTTTGGAGAGAACTAAAACAGGGAAGACACCTAGTTAGTAGATTTGCTTATATGAAGTATTGTATGATTTGTTGATGTATGCATTTTCCTTGAATTTTTGAGAGGGGGATAAGATAACAATAGGCCTAAAGTTTGTTATTTCAGAGGAGTTACTACCTTTGTGAAGAGGTGTGATGCAGAATTTTTTTCCAGATAGATGGGACATGTGATTCTTGAATGGATCGAGATAGAGACTGGATAAGATTTTTATGTTTGCATAGCTTTAGATAAGAAATTAATATCTCTTCAGAGTGTAATGTAGGTAGGACATAGCATGAGTGAGAGCGAGCAAGGTGTTTTAAATATAGAAGGGCTACAACACCAACTTTTTTTAGTCTATTAGCACATATAATATTATAACCTGGAGGAAGAATTTCAGAGTCTTTGATGTGTGGCTTAAACCATGTTTCTGTGAGGACGATAATGTCAGGAGAGTAATGAGAAATCCAGAAGATGAATTATGATGCTGCTGGAGGACATGTTTACATTTCACAGTATACAGAAGTAAGAAATTTAAAGTGGGTAGAGATGAGGGATATTGGCCTGGATTAAGGTGAACATTACCACATAAGGAAAATATTTGGTAATGTAAGTTAAATAAAGGGAATAATGGAAGTTCATACCGGGCTTATATTTAATCTTGAAAGAGTAGGTGGTAACATGCATTTCTAAAGGATATAGAGTGATAAGTTAAATAAGTTGGATGGAATTTTGTCCAATTAGGGTTGGTTGCTAATGTGTGTAGAAGAGGCAAGAGTAAGGGATTTTAGTGTTGGTGTGATGGATTCACACAGTCTACCAGTTTTTGCTATGCTTCGAGCCACATATCACTGTGTATGTTTAATTATTGTTAGATTGATTATAGCTAGCTCTTGATATGCCACTACCTCACTATATGCTGTTAATATTGTAACAATACAATATGCTTAAGAGCAGGCCTTGCTCACTAATTACTGGTATTACTAAACTTTTGTTAACCTATAAGTTGTTTATCAGCTTAAAAGATGTTTACCAGAATGTGGGGATTTCAAAGAGGAACTATATCACAAGGTTGTGAGCTAACTGTTCTTTGAAAAAGGGAAGTAAGGCACAAGACCAGACATTACGAGACTTGTTTACAACTTAGGAAATGATCTGTAATTTTCTAAAATATTCCATCCACTCACGATGAGCCTGTAATGTCAGATCTTTCTACAATATTCTATCAACTCAAAAAGACTATAAAAGCTCAAAGGCTAAAATGGAAAGCAGCATCCAGATTTGATCACAGCACCAGCCTGAACTGAGCTTAGAGACATTTCGCCAGTGTCGGCCTTGCCTTGACGGAACAGATAGCTGCACTGGATAGGATTTGAAGTTTCCCTATCAGTGGCAAAGATGATTTTGTTTATGCATATGCTTGTAAGTACATGATCTATTAGTTTTTCTGTTTATTTAGAATTAGCTTTACTGTTTATTTTAAAAAGTTTTGCTTAATAAATTGTTAAGTTTGAGCCTTAGTGTCTTGTGTCATTTCTACTCCTGTATTAACCTCAAATTTTAAAGTAATGGACTAGTTCAATTGGCGTAGTCGGCAGGATCTGGGGTTTACAGTGGAAATGTCACAACAACAGCCAATGTTTTTTCCTTTAAAACACCTAGGCATAGGTAAGAAGGATGCTGCATCAGGCACCCCAAATAAGTTGGGCGTTGATACTACGTTGACAGCATTATTTAGGAAGTGGGATCCTCTTGCTAAGGTATTAAGTCAAGTTTCACCTCCTCCTTCCCCAAAACCCTTGCAGAAAAGACCTAAGGCAGACCCTGATAGTCTAGCTAGAGCTCTATCGGAGCTAAAATTGGATGATAAGGGGAAAAAGGTGAAGGAAGGGGTGGGAGCAGCCAGATGGCTATTCTTTGAAACCATTCAGGAATTAGATAGAGATGTAGAGAAACTAAAAGAAAAAGTTTTAGAATTGGAAGAGCAATGTAAAGAACATACACATAGATTGGATAGAGATGCCTTGGAGAAGGCAAACATGGCACTTGTTAAAGTAGGGGAGGAAGCTGAACACTGGGAATCTAATTCAGTGACTCTAGCTACTCGAATAATTCAACAGCGTAGACAACAAAATGGGAGAAAATTACGCCATCCGCCCTCAAGGCCTCAGGTTCGTGCTTTGCTGTGTAAGGCAGAGTTTGATCCCGAGAAGTGGGAAGGTGATCTCCCCTCAATGGATGAGGGTGATAGTGATTTTGAAATAGTAAATTCTCCATCAGTGGAGGCACACCCAGTTATTGAGAAAAAGGGACAGTATACTGGGGGGACAGCGCCACAACAATGGGTTGAGGTGCGGAATTATACTCAAGCTGAATTATTGAATATAATCCAAATCTATAAGCAAAGGCCAGGGGAAACTGTTTTAGCATGGTTTCTTCGGGTTTGGGACACGGGGGGAGAAGCAGTGTCTCTAAATGCTGAAGATTTGCACCAATGTGCATGTTTGGTGTTTCACCCACATTTAAAGCAAATAGTAAACAATGTGAATCATGATGATCCCCAGGTGAATATACTGGTGCTGTGGTTAGCCTTGGCTTTCCGCGCTACTTGGCCTGATGCTACAGCAGTAGCTGATGAACATAAGCTTTGGAAAACAATAGCAGAGGCAATACAACAGTTAAGAGAAATGGCTATGTTGGCTACCGTTTACTCACTGGAATTGAGGAATGGGACATTAGTGCTTCCGAAAGGACCAGATGCACAAATTATAACTAGCAATATGAGGAGCAAATTGATCAAAATGCACCACAGTGGTGGAAAGGGCAGCTTATGGCTGCCCTGGCAGGCTGTGTAGGTCAGCAGATATGGGATGTAATAGCCACTCTAAATCACATGGCAGAATTAGTGGAAGAAAAAGAACAGAGAAGAGCTAGAAAGGCAAATGCGGAGAAATCAAAAGATAAATCTGGAGAAAAAGTTACAAAAAAGCAAATGTTTCTGGATCTGTTAAGGTGGGGGGGTTGAAGCTGCAGAAATAGATGGGATAGCTACTGAAGAATTATATAAAAAGTGGAAGCAAAAACAAAAAGAAAAAGGTTCAGGTTCTGACAGTAAAAAGCAAACCCCTACAAAAAGTCCAACCAGGAGTACCACTGAAGGGAAGGTAGGATGGAATCAATTATATCCTGGCATCCCTACTGATGAGGAGCTAGCACAGTGGCAAAAGGGGGAATTTAATGATGAGGGAGATTGGGGAGGAAAGAAATGGAGAACCCTGGTCGAAAAAACAGAGACAAATTGACTAGTAGGCGGGTCCCCAGTAGCTAGGGGTACAGTAAGAGCAATTACACCTGGGGACCGACGCCCTTACGTACCCCTTACCATTTTTTGGAGGGGAGGGCCACAATATGTGATGGCTCTGGTAGACACAGGATCAGAAGTAACCATTTTTGCAGGCAACCCCTGTAGATTTCGTGGACAGTATGTAGAAATTGATGGTTATGGAGGGGCAAAGACACTAGGTATCAAAACCAAGATTAAGATAGCTTTTGGGAATGGTATTCCTATTTACATTGAAGCAGTAATAGCTCCAGTACCTGAACACATTTTAGAAATAGATGTGTTAAAGGGTAAAACTTTAGAAACCACTGTAGGGCCATTTAGGTTTGGAGTGTGGCATTGTTCAGTCAACGCAGTTAAGGCTGTAGTTCGAGGCAATGCTAAGTGGGAACCGCTTTATATTCCCACACCTAAAACAATAGTAAACATCAAACAATATTGTATATCGTGGAAAGATTGTCTTCATCTGCTGGACCATATCATACAGTTTTGGACTTAGCAAATGCCTTCTTCTCCATTCCGATAGCAGAAGAAAGCAGAGCCTAATTTGCTTTTACCTGGGAGGGGAGGCAGTATACCTTCCAAGTGTTACCTCAGGGATATCTGCACAGCCCTACCCTGTGTCATGGACTAGTGGCTAGAGACCTAGCCAAGTTACATCTGGACAAAGTGACTATTTTTCATTACATTAATGACATAATGATTACTGGAGAAAAATCTAATGTGGATATCGCACTAAAAACTGTAATTCAGCACCTTCAAGACAGAGGGTGGGCTATAAATGAGAATAAAACACAACAAGGGACATCAGTAAAATTCCTTGGTATGATTTGAAATGGAGTGAAAAGGGAAATTCCTGCAGCAGCACTGGAGAGTATCCAAAAAATTGCAGTCCCAAAAACGAAACAGCAGGCAAAGGCCTTCTTGGGAGCAATGGGCTTTTGGAGAGCATTTATACCTCACCTCGGACTAATTTTGCAACCCATTCACTATGTAACTAAAAAAAAAAATGTGACTTTCAGTGGGGTCCCAAGCAACAAACGGCTTTTAAAAAAGCAAAAAACGCTCTACAGTAGAGCGTGGGGCTGGGCCCAGTTGATCCACAACAACCTTTTGTCCTTAAAATAACAGTTGCCAATAATGTTATGTCTTGGGGGCTGTGGCAAAAAGATGACACTGGGAAAAAGAGACCCTTGGGATTTTGGTCCAAATCTCTGACTGGAGCGCAGGTGAGATATAGCCCCCTTGAGCAGCATGTACTGGTGGTGTACACAGCATTGATTCATGTGAAAGGAATAACTAAATAACAAACAGTGACAGTTAAGATAGACTACCCAATCCAGGGGTGGTTACGAGACAATACTTTGATAAAACCCTGATAGCACAATCTTGACTGTACAAAAGTGAAAGTGGTATTTACAGGAAAGGGCCAACATCGTGCCTAGAGTGTCTCAGGTGCAACAACAGTTGGCTGGACTGGTAATTCTAAATGATGCTGATGCAATAAAACAAGAGCGACATGAGCTTCCAAAGTCTCCAATTACTAAAGCATTACCATTTGATAATTTAAATGCAGAAAAACAGAAATTTGCATGGTTTACTGATGGTTCTGCCAAAATTGGATCAAATGGTAGGACCTGGACTGCAGTGGCTTATTGCCCACAAACAAAAACTGTGTTATTTGATAAAGGTACTGCCGGTTCAAATAATCAGGCAAAATTACGAGCTGTTGCCCTGGTCATCAATAGTTTATCACCTGAAGATAAAGCCTACATCTATACTGACAGCTGGGCAGTCTTTAAGGAATTGACAACCTGGTTATGTGCCTGGCAACAACAGGATTGAAAGATCCATGGCAGACCTCTATGGGGAGGTTCGAAAGACTGGCAACAAATTTGAAAAAAAGCTCAACAATTCAAAATCAGTTTTGGACATGTAGATGCCCATGCATCACTTGTAACAAATAAAAGGAGGCATAACCAGCAGGTAGATAAGATGGCCGCGGTGCGTGTTGCTAAAGAAAGCCAAAAGTGCTAGTATGGCAAGATGGGCCCATAATCGGAGTGGGCATTTGGGAAGAAATGCGACAATAAAATGGGCACAAAGGCATGGTATGCAGTTGAATAAGGAAATAACTACAGATGTTATAAAGCAGTGTAAAATCTGTCAAAAAAATAAACAAAAGCAACTGCAAGCAGCAGCATGCAGACACATTCACAAAGGCAGTCGCCCAGCACAAATCTGACAAATAGACTTTATTGGTCCTTTACCACTGGATCAAAATAAGCAATACTGCCTGACGAGGGTGGACACCTATTCAGGATTACTAATGGTGTCCCCATGCAAAAAGGCAAACCAGCAAGCAGTGTTAAAAGGATTAAATAAATTATGTATGACATATGGGATTCCCACTGAAATCCAAAGTGACCAAGGCAGCCACTTTACTGGAGCAGAGGTTCAAGAATGGGCAAAGAAAAATGGAGTTCGATGGGTGCTCCATATCCCATATCATCCCAAGCTGCTGGTTTAATTAAAAGGTATAATGGGCTCCTTAAAGAACAAATTCAAAAGAACACAAATGATAAAACGTTACAAGGCTGGGCAAAGGTATTAAAATTAGCTGTAAGTCAACTAAATAATAGACCTCAGAAGCATCAGAAAACTCCCTTGCAAATGCATATAAATGACATTCGGTCCAACTGCTGTGTTTTAAAAATAGAAAAGCTGAATCCGAATGCCATATACCCTCTTTTGACAAATACTGATCAAACTCGATTCTGGCTATGTGCATTGACTGAACAAAGAGTGCCAGCACAAAATATAGTATTAGTTGAGACAGGTTGAAAACTCTTTCTCCCAAAAAATTGGCACTGGGGGCAAAAAGGGCTATTAGGTGAAAGTTGGGAGGTTTTTACATTATGGGAGCCAGAACAAAAAGTGATAGTAAAGGCTATCAATTTAAATAACAAAACACAAATGATTCAAAAAGGACAACCTTTAGTAAAAATTTGTATGCATCAAGATGCTGTTATTCTACTACAAGACTGTGATACTGCAAATGGCTGGAAACAAAGTTATAGTAACCACACCCAATCAGCCAAATGAACATGAAACAGTAATTTGTGATGGGCCTGGTGATACTGTTTTAGTATTACTTGATTTTGCTAAACAACCATTGTACTTTCCTCTCCACAAATTATTGCCACTGTTTGAAAAGGAACCAACCTTTTCCAACAACAACACTTAAATGGGCCATATGACTGTCTTGATCCTATCCCTCTATTCGAAGGGGAAGATGTTGCAAATTTAACAGCTAACTGTGACTTTTATTAAAAACTGGGAGACCATCTATATGTGGTGACACCCAAGCCTGCCTTAACTTGAAACATCACTCAGACGAAAAACATTACAACTGTATGTAGACTAAACTATGATAGACATACTAAAAAATGTGTTTCCAACCCTTTTGGAGGTCTGTACCAAAGGCTAAATGAGTCGAAATTTCCATTAGCCAAGTCTCCATTAGATTCCTCCTGTATAGCTAAATTTCAAAGAAAAAATGACACCGCGGAAACCCTATCTCCAAATTTGGAAATATATGCCATGAACAATAGTCCAACTGTATTTAATGGTTTGGGACATGTGGTAAGATATACCAGAGAATGTAAAACTGTAAGTAGTGCTAGAGTTATACAACGTATTAAAATGATAGTTAACATGTCAGCAGTTAATATTACCACCAGGTATCCACATTGTAAAATTGTACAATTAAGGCCGGTTAATTCTTTGCATATCAAATACAGACATTACAAATATAAAAGAAGTAAACGTGATGTCACAGGTATTCTTGGTACTGCACTAGGTGCAGTTGAAACAGGGACTAAATTCCTAAACAGTGTAGATATAGATACCCTACGTAGCAAATTAAGCCGTTTGGACACTGACCTAAATATGGCCTTTAAGCTACTAGCAGACCATGATCCCGAGCTGGGACAAAAAACTGTAGACGGTATTTTAACTCAAACTGTCTTGTGGAAATAAATTAAACATACAAATACATATACAAAACAGATTTTAAATAACCTCACAACAAAAGTAAATCAGACTTTTTGTATCTTATCTCAGTTGGCTGCCAACCAGCAATATCTGTAATTCACTCAAACTTGGGGGGCTAAAAAGGCAGCCCATTGGCGAAAGAAACCGCAACTGTATCATTGGTTAAAGCCAATAGATTTTGCATGTAAAAATAAGTCTTGTATACTGATTTTTGACTATCTTGCTAGTAAAAAAGGAACAAAGCAGGTCTGTCCATTTGTTACATTGCCCTTGCAATTTAAAAATAATTGGTGGGTACCTCAAATCAAATCTACTTTGATTAATTATAATAATGTACCCGTTAATGTGGCAGGTTGTGAAACCTGGCCCCAGGGGTGGGTATGCATGATGGTAAAAAGGAAGCCTCACCCATGCTTACATAATAAAACTGGAAAATGCACCTGGCACAGGTATGTAGTAAATGGTACAGACATCTGCCAGCTAAATAATACTACTGTTTGTGTAATATCTTCCTGTAAATTAGCCTAAAGTGATGGGATAATCACAACTGGTGGAGCATACTGTAAAAGTAATATCCATGCAATTATTAATTTTTGTACTAGAAAATAGACTGACTAAATGGATGGACGTCACATTTAATGCTAGCATAAAACCATTACACACTTTTAAATGGCCATCTCTAGTCCACCCAGACTTTCAACAAATTAAGCAGGAAGGACAAACAGTGTTGCAACTTCTAAACAAAACACTAAACGATACGCATCAAACAGTAATTAAAATGATTAAAGACAAAGATACCATTGTAAAGATTGCAAATAAAATACAGAATATAACTGTTTTGCATTGGTATAATATTTGTATGTGTTCATCTAAGGCTTCAGTGTGGTTTAATTTGTTATTGCATCCTTTACTTTTGACCACAATAATTTCTGTGTTATTTTGCATAATATCATGCTGCATTTATTGTAAAGTGATAAAAAGGTACAAACTAATGTTGTCAGTTTTAACCATTATAAGGAATACACAACGTACGTTGCTCAATGCAAGGGGTGGCCTGTGACAGATCCACACAGTCTACCAGTTTTTGATATGCCTCGAGCCACATATCACTGTGTATGTTTAATTATTGTTAGATTGATTATTGCTAGCTCTTGATATGCCACTACCTCACTATATGCTGCTAATATTGTAACAATACAATATGCTTAAGAGCAGGCCTTGCTCACTAATTACTGGTATTACTAAACTTTTGTTAACCTATAAGTTGTTTATCAGCTTAAAAGATGTTTACCAGAATGTGGGGATTTCAAAGAGGAACTATATCACAAGGTTGTGAGCTAACTGTTCTTTGAAAAAGGGAAGTAAGGCACAAGACCAGACATTACGAGACTTGTTTACAACTTAGGAAATGATCTGTAATTTTCTAAAATATTCCATCCACTCACGATGAGCCTGTAATGTCAGATCTTTCTACAATATTCTATCAACTCAAAAAGACTATAAAAGCTCAAAGGCTAAAATGGAAAGCAGCATCCAGATTTGATCACAGCACCAGCCTGAACTGAGCTTAGAGACATTTCGCCAGTGTCGGCCTTGCCTTGACGGAACAGATAGCTGCACTGGATAGGATTTGAAGTTTCCCTATCAGTGGCAAAGATGATTTTGTTTATGCATATGCTTGTAAGTACATGATCTATTAGTTTTTCTGTTTATTTAGAATTAGCTTTACTGTTTATTTTAAAAAGTTTTGCTTAATAAATTGTTAAGTTTGAGCCTTAGTGTCTTGTGTCATTTCTACTCCTGTATTAACCTCAAATTTTAAAGTAATGGACTAGTTCAATTGGCGTAGTCGGCAGGATCTGGGGTTTACAGTGGAAATGTCACAACAACAGCCAATGTTTTTTCCTTTAAAACACCTAGGCATAGGTAAGAAGGATGCTGCATCAGGCACCCCAAATAAGTTGGGCGTTGATACTACGTTGACAGCATTATTTAGGAAGTGGGATCCTCTTGCTAAGGTATTAAGTCAAGTTTCACCTCCTCCTTCCCCAAAACCCTTGCAGAAAAGACCTAAGGCAGACCCTGATAGTCTAGCTAGAGCTCTATCGGAGCTAAAATTGGATGATAAGGGGAAAAAGGTGAAGGAAGGGGTGGGAGCAGCCAGATGGCTATTCTTTGAAACCATTCAGGAATTAGATAGAGATGTAGAGAAACTAAAAGAAAAGTTTTAGAATTGGAAGAGCAATGTAAAGAACATACACATAGATTGGATAGAGATGCCTTGGAGAAGGCAAACATGGCACTTGTTAAAGTAGGGGAGGAAGCTGAACACTGGAAATCTAATTCAGTGACTCTAGCTACTCGAATAATTCAACAGCGTAGACAACAAAATGGGAGAAAATTACGCCATCCGCCCTCAAGGCCTCAGGTTCGTGCTTTGCTGTGTAAGGCAGAGTTTGATCCCGAGAAGTGGGAAGGTGATCTCCCCTCAATGGATGAGGGTGATAGTGATTTTGAAATAGTAAATTCTCCATCAGTGGAGGCACACCCAGTTATTGAGAAAAAGGGACAGTATACTGGGGGGACAGCGCCACAACAATGGGTTGAGGTGCGGAATTATACTCAAGCTGAATTATTGAATATAATCCAAATCTATAAGCAAAGGCCAGGGGAAACTGTTTTAGCATGGTTTCTTCGGTTTGGGACACGGGGGGAGAAGCAGTGTCTCTAAATGCTGAAGATTTGCACCAATGTGCATGTTTGGTGTTTCACCCACATTTAAAGCAAATAGTAAACAATGTGAATCATGATGATCCCCAGGTGAATATACTGGTGCTGTGGTTAGCCTTGGCTTTCCGCGCTACTTGGCCTGATGCTACAGCAGTAGCTGATGAACATAAGCTTTGGAAAACAATAGCAGAGGCAATACAACAGTTAAGAGAAATGGCTATGTTGGCTACCGTTTACTCACTGGAATTGAGGAATGGGACATTAGTGCTTCCGAAAGGACCAGATGCACAAATTATAACTAGCAATATGAGGAGCAAATTGATCAAAAATGCACCACAGTGGTGGAAAGGGCAGCTTATGGCTGCCCTGGCAGGCTGTGTAGGTCAGCAGATATGGGATGTAATAGCCACTCTAAATCACATGGCAGAATTAGTGGAAGAAAAAGAACAGAGAAGAGCTAGAAAGGCAAATGCGGAGAAATCAAAAGATAAATCTGGAGAAAAAGTTACAAAAAAGCAAATGTTTCTGGATCTGTTAAGGTGGGGGGTTGAAGCTGCAGAAATAGATGGGATAGCTACTGAAGAATTATATAAAAAGTGGAAGCAAAAACAAAAAGAAAAAGGTTCAGGTTCTGACAGTAAAAAGCAAACCCCTACAAAAAGTCCAACCAGGAGTACCACTGAAGGGAAGGTAGGATGGAATCAATTATATCCTGGCATCCCTACTGATGAGGAGCTAGCACAGTGGCAAAAGGGGGAATTTAATGATGAGGGAGATTGGGGAGGAAAGAAATGGAGAACCCTGGTCGAAAAAACAGAGACAAATTGACTAGTAGGCGGGTCCCCAGTAGCTAGGGGTACAGTAAGAGCAATTACACCTGGGGACCGACGCCCTTACGTACCCCTTACCATTTTTTGGAGGGGAGGGCCACAATATGTGATGGCTCTGGTAGACACAGGATCAGAAGTAACCATTTTTGCAGGCAACCCCTGTAGATTTCGTGGACAGTATGTAGAAATTGATGGTTATGGAGGGGCAAAGACACTAGGTATCAAAACCAAGATTAAGATAGCTTTTGGGAATGGTATTCCTATTTACATTGAAGCAGTAATAGCTCCAGTACCTGAACACATTTTAGAAATAGATGTGTTAAAGGGTAAAACTTTAGAAACCACTGTAGGGCCATTTAGGTTTGGAGTGTGGCATTGTTCAGTCAACGCAGTTAAGGCTGTAGTTCGAGGCAATGCTAAGTGGGAACCGCTTTATATTCCCACACCTAAAACAATAGTAAACATCAAACAATATTGTATATCGTGGAAAGATTGTCTTCATCTGCTGGACCATATCATACAGTTTTGGACTTAGCAAATGCCTTCTTCTCCATTCCGATAGCAGAAGAAAGCAGAGCCTAATTTGCTTTTACCTGGGAGGGGAGGCAGTATACCTTCCAAGTGTTACCTCAGGGATATCTGCACAGCCCTACCCTGTGTCATGGACTAGTGGCTAGAGACCTAGCCAAGTTACATCTGGACAAAGTGACTATTTTTCATTACATTAATGACATAATGATTACTGGAGAAAAATCTAATGTGGATATCGCACTAAAAACTGTAATTCAGCACCTTCAAGACAGAGGGTGGGCTATAAATGAGAATAAAACACAACAAGGGACATCAGTAAAATTCCTTGGTATGATTTGAAATGGAGTGAAAAGGGAAATTCCTGCAGCAGCACTGGAGAGTATCCAAAAAATTGCAGTCCCAAAAACGAAACAGCAGGCAAAGGCCTTCTTGGGAGCAATGGGCTTTTGGAGAGCATTTATACCTCACCTCGGACTAATTTTGCGACCCATTCACTATGTAACTAAAAAAAAAAAATGCGACTTTCAGTGGGGTCCCAAGCAACAAACGGCTTTTAAAAAAGCAAAAAACGCTCTACAGCAGAGCGTGGGGCTGGGCCCAGTTGATCCACAACAACCTTTTGTCCTTAAAATAACAGTTGCCAATAATGTTATGTCTTGGGGGCTGTGGCAAAAAGATGACACTGGGAAAAAGAGACCCTTGGGATTTTGGTCCAAATCTCTGACTGGAGCGCAGGTGAGATATAGCCCCCTTGAGCAGCATGTACTGGTGGTGTACACAGCATTGATTCATGTGAAAGGAATAACTAAATAACAAACAGTGACAGTTAAGATAGACTACCCAATCCAGGGGTGGTTACGAGACAATACTTTGATAAAAACCCTGATAGCACAATCTTCGACTGTACAAAAGTGAAAGTGGTATTTACAGGAAAGGGCCAACATCGTGCCTAGAGTGTCTCAGGTGCAACAACAGTTGGCTGGACTGGTAATTCTAAATGATGCTGATGCAATAAAACAAGAGCGACATGAGCTTCCAAAGTCTCCAATTACTAAAGCATTACCATTTGATAATTTAAATGCAGAAAAACAGAAATTTGCATGGTTTACTGATGGTTCTGCCAAAATTGGATCAAATGGTAGGACCTGGACTGCAGTGGCTTATTGCCCACAAACAAAAACTGTGTTATTTGACAAAGGTACTGCCGGTTCAAATAATCAGGCAAAATTACGAGCTGTTGCCCTGGTCATCAATAGTTTATCACCTGAAGATAAAGCCTACATCTATACTGACAGCTGGGCAGTCTTTAAGGAATTGACAACCTGGTTATGTGCCTGGCAACAACAGGATTGAAAGATCCATGGCAGACCTCTATGGGGAGGTTCGAAAGACTGGCAACAAATTTGAAAAAAAGCTCAACAATTCAAAATCAGTTTTGGACATGTAGATGCCCATGCATCACTTGTAACAAATAAAAGGAGGCATAACCAGCAGGTAGATAAGATGGCCGCGGTGCGTGTTGCTAAAGAGAAAGCCAAAAGTGCTAGTATGGCAAGATGGGCCCATAATCGGAGTGGGCATTTGGGAAGAAATGCGACAATAAAATGGGCACAAAGGCATGGTATGCAGTTGAATAAGGAAATAACTACAGATGTTATAAAGCAGTGTAAAATCTGTCAAAAAAATAAACAAAAGCAACTGCAAGCAGCAGCATGCAGACACATTCACAAAGGCAGTCGCCCAGCACAAATCTGACAAATAGACTTTATTGGTCCTTTACCACTGGATCAAAATAAGCAATACTGCCTGACGAGGGTGGACACCTATTCAGGATTACTAATGGTGTCCCCATGCAAAAAGGCAAACCAGCAAGCAGTGTTAAAAGGATTAAATAAATTATGTATGACATATGGGATTCCCACTGAAATCCAAAGTGACCAAGGCAGCCACTTTACTGAAGCAGAGGTTCAAGAATGGGCAAAGAAAAATGGAGTTCGATGGGTGCTCCATATCCCATATCATCCCCAAGCTGCTGGTTTAATTAAAAGGTATAATGGGCTCCTTAAAGAACAAATTCAAAAGAACACAAATGATAAAACGTTACAAGGCTGGGCAAAGGTATTAAAATTAGCTGTAAGTCAACTAAATAATAGACCTCAGAAGCATCAGAAAACTCCCTTGCAAATGCATATAAATGACATTCGGTCCAACTGCTGTGTTTTAAAAATAGAAAAGCTGAATCCGAATGCCATATACCCTCTTTTGACAAATACTGATCAAACTCGATTCTGGCTATGTGCATTGACTGAACAAAGAGTGCCAGCACAAAATATAGTATTAGTTGAGACAGGTTGAAAACTCTTTCTCCCAAAAAATTGGCACTGGGGGCAAAAAGGGCTATTAGAAAAAAGTTGGGAGGTTTTTACATTATGGGAGCCAGAACAAAAAGTGATAGTGAAGGCTATCAATTTAGATAACAAGACACAAATGATTCAAAAAGGACAACCTTTAGTAAAAAATTTGTATGCATCAAGATGCTGTTATTTTACTACAAGACTGTAATACTGCAAATGGCTGGAAACAAAAGTTATAGTGACCACACCCAATCAGCCAAATAAACATGAGACTGTAATTTGTGATGGACCTGGTGATACTGTTTTAGTATTACTTGATTTTGCTAAACAACCATTGTACTTTCCTCTCCATAAATTATTGCCACTGTTTGGAAAGGAGCCAACCTTTTCCGACGACAACACTTAGATGGGCCATATGACTGTCTTGATCCTATCCCTCTATTCGAAGGGGAAGATGTTGCAAATTTAACAGCTAACTGTGACTTTTATTAAAAACTGGGAGACCATCTATATGTGGTGACACCCAAGCCTGCCTTAACTTGAAACATCACTCAGACGAAAAACATTACAACTGTATGTAGACTAAACTGTGATAGACATACTAAAAAATGTGTTTCCAACCCTTTTGGAGGTCTGTACCAAAGGCTAAATGAGTCGAAATTTCCATTAGCCAAGTCTCCATTAGATTCCTCCTGTATAGCTAAATTTCAAAGAAAAAATGACACCGCGGAAACCCTATCTCCAAATTTGGAAATATATGCCATGAACAATAGTCCAACTGTATTTAATGGTTTGGGACATGTGGTAAGATATACCAGAGAATGTATAAGTAGTGCTAGAGTTATACAACGTATTAAAATGATAGTTAACATGTCAGCAGTTAATATTACCACCAGGTATCCACATTGTAAAATTGTACAATTAAGGCCGGTTAATTCTTTGCATATCAAATACAGACATTACAAATATAAAAGAAGTAAATGTGATGTCACAGGTATTCTTGGTACTGCACTAGGTGCAGTTGAAACAGGGACTAAATTCCTAAACAGTGTAGATATAGATACCCTACGTAGCAAATTAAGCCGTTTGGACACTGACCTAAATATGGCCTTTAAGCTACTAGCAGACCATGATCCCGAGCTGGGACAAAAAACTGTAGACGGTATTTTAACTCAAACTGTCTTGTGGAAATAAATTAAACATACAAATACATATACAAAACAGATTTTAAATAACCTCACAACAAAAGTAAATCAGACTTTTTGTATCTTATCTCAGTTGGCTGCCAACCAGCAATATCTGTAATTCACTCAAACTTGGGGGCTAAAAGGCAGCCCATTGGCGAAAGAAACCGCAACTGTATCATTGGTTAAAGCCAATAGATTTTGCATGTAAAAATAAGTCTTGTATACTGATTTTTGACTATCTTGCTAGTAAAAAAGGAACAAAGCAGGTCTGTCCATTTGTTACATTGCCCTTGCAATTTAAAAATAATTGGTGGGTACCTCAAATCAAATCTACTTTGATTAATTATAATAATGTACCCGTTAATGTGGCAGGTTGTGAAACCTGGCCCCAGGGGTGGGTATGCATGATGGTAAAAAGGAAGCCTCACCCATGCTTACATAATAAAACTGGAAAATGCACCTGGCACAGGTATGTAGTAAATGGTACAGACATCTGCCAGCTAAATAATACTACTGTTTGTGTAATATCTTCCTGTAAATTAGCCTAAAGTGATGGGATAATCACAACTGGTGGAGCATACTGTAAAAGTAATATCCATGCAATTATTAATTTTTGTACTAGAAAATAGACTGACTAAATGGATGGACGTCACATTTAATGCTAGCATAAAACCATTACACACTTTTAAATGGCCATCTCTAGTCCACCCAGACTTTCAACAAATTAAGCAGGAAGGACAAACAGTGTTGCAACTTCTAAACAAAACACTAAACGATACGCATCAAACAGTAATTAAAATGATTAAAGACAAAGATACCATTGTAAAGATTGCAAATAAAATACAGAATATAACTGTTTTGCATTGGTATAATATTTGTATGTGTTCATCTAAGGCTTCAGTGTGGTTTAATTTGTTATTGCATCCTTTACTTTTGACCACAATAATTTCTGTGTTATTTTGCATAATATCATGCTGCATTTATTGTAAAGTGATAAAAAGGTACAAACTAATGTTGTCAGTTGTAACCATTATAAGGAATACACAACGTACGTTGCTCAATGCAAGGGGTGGCCTGTGACAGATCCACACAGTCTACCAGTTTTTGATATGCCTCGAGCCACATATCACTGTGTATGTTTAATTATTGTTAGATTGATTATTGCTAGCTCTTGATATGCCACTACCTCACTATATGCTGCTAATATTGTAACAATACAATATGCTTAAGAGCAGGCCTTGCTCACTAATTACTGGTATTACTAAACTTTTGTTTATCAGCTTAAAAGATGTTTACCAGAATGTGGGGATTTCAAAGAGAAACTATATCACAAGGGTGTGAGCTAACTGTTCTTTGAAAAAGGAAAGTAGGGCATAAGACCAGACATTACGAGGCTTGTTTACAACTTAGAAAATGATCTGTAATTTTCTAAAATATTCCATCAACTCATGATGAGCCTGTAATGTCAGATTTTTCTACAATATTCCATCAACTCATAAAGACTATAAAAGCTCAAAGGCTAAAATGAAAATCATCATCCGAATTTGATCACAGCACCAGCCTAAACTGAGCTTAGAGACATTTCGCCAGTGTCGGCCTTGCCTTGACTAAACAAATAGCTGCACTGGATAGGATTTAAAGTTTCCCTATCAGTAGCAAAGATGATTTTGTTTATGCATATGCTTGTAAGTACATGATCTATTAGTTTTTCTGTTTATTTAGTATTAGCTTTACTGTTTATTTAAAAAAGTTTTGCTTAATAAATTGTTAAGTTTGAGCCTTGGTGTCTTGTGTCATTTCTACTCCTGTATTAACCTCAAATTTTAAAGTAACGGACTAGTTCAGTTGGTGATACATGCCATATGGCATGTGAGTGTGGCAGTAAAAGGAGTAGAGGGGTGCTTAGATATATGAGTAACATGTTTAGTGGAAGTAATGAAAAGTATTAATTGTTATTTCAAGAACATGAAAAGTAGGTTCTAAATTTAGGAAGGTGTTGATAAAAAGTCAATTGAATAATGGGATGTGATGATTTCATGATAAGTTTTGAAGATTTGGAAGTGAAGTATAGGAAGTGATGTAGAAGGAAAATGATGAATAAAGAACTGGAGTGGGTATACAGGCAGGACAGGGAGGGGTCTATGTAGTAATAGGAGGGTCTTATGTAGGTATAAATATAGTTGTTGAGGGAGTGGGTGGAAACTGGGGGTTAGGGTAGTGGATCGAGTGCGCCCGAGCCGAGCAAGAGTGAACAGAACAGAGCAACATGAGGCAGGTGTGTTTCTGAGTATCAGGAAAAAATCAGTTGCATCAACAATGGGAAAGAACAATCTGGATGTATAACTGATAGAATAGATTAGCAGCTTAGGTCATCAAGATATAATGACTTTGCCAAGTCTGAAGTACATTAATGCATGAAGTGCCTTTGTCCTTCAGCAGTAGCCCTGGCTACAAGCTCAGTGGTGCAGATGGTTTCAGCATTTACCTAGTGGCACCTAAAGGTGTAAGTTCATAAACTGTCTGCACTGAAAAATCATTTTTGCAGACTGCAAATGCTCCAAGCAGAAGATAATTTTATGCAGAGTGACAAAGAATAAAAGGAAGACCAATGCATGTGATACTGTATGGAAGGGGCAACCTTGCAAGCCTAGTAGCACCTTAAGGTGATAGTCTATATATTGTCTACATTGAAAAATATTTTTTTGCAAGCTGTAAACCCTCCTAGCAGAATATAATTTTATGCAGAATGACAGGGAAACTGCTTTTCATACTATGTGGTGTCATGCAAAGGTGTCAGTCTATATACATAGTCAGCACTGAAAAATATTGTCTGATGTAAGTCTGGGTATAGTCACTATAAACCATATGTAGCATGGCCACTGACATGTCTCCATGTAAAATGTACTGTGTCTGGCTACTTCCAGAATCTGTGCCCATTCCTTTTGACATGATACCTAGTCCCTCATTATTCACATGCAAGGATGCCAAGAATGCCTCATCATCACAGAATACTGCAGTAGGAGGTAGCCCCCTTCCAGTTGCATCCCCTTTCCAACATTATTATTTGTACCTCCTGTAAGGTCCAGCTTATTGTATCATAGTCATGCTTCTAACATTGGAGGGTTGTATGATTCTTGCCACCCATGGCATACACATCCTGGACTACTGAGTCCCACATATGCTCCCATAGAGGTTGGGGTGGCATCTCTCCCAAACAGGCATCACCAATGGGATCTAAGTACCTATCACAAGTGTTCATTCTCTCCATGGTTGAACTTGTCTAACTTCGGTCATCTGTTGCCGTTGGATAAAAACATTCACCTAGGAAGTGAGTAGAGTATGTTAATTGGCAGATGATGCTTGGGTACACTGAAGTACCAGTGTTACCCAAATGTGGCCTGGCAAATCAACACAAGCAGAGTTGTTGGCTATTCCCCAGACTGGACTGGTGCTAAAACAAATGCCCCAACAGTGCTTACTGACAAGCAGGCAGCCTCCTCTACACTCCAGCCCAGTTATGGTTCTGAGCACAAGACAGGGTTAGCAAGGATAAGTAGATGGTAGTTGACCCAGAAATGATGGCCCCTGTGGTTTCCCAGTGACTGGCAAGGTGTGTAGTGTGTAAGGTAGAACCATACAGGGATATTGTTGAAGCATGTGACACATAGAGGTTCATCAGGAGCTGTAGTGGATGGGGGTTCCCTGACAGCAGGTGTGGTGGTGAACAGGGACACATGAGCAGCACAGTAAGACAGTATATCATGCCAAGAGTAACCTGTGTGGATGTTTTCAGGAGGTGTGATGTGCAGAATGAGTACATCAAGTAAAGCGTAGGTGGCAGGGAAGAGAGACGTCTTTAGGTACTTTGCAGCTGTCTATAGCAGGGCATCAACATCCAAATGCTACTATAGACACCTTTGTAGAAATCTGTGATAAACAGATATGGGAAGTGTTTGTTAGCAATGTTAAACCTCAGTTTTTAACATGTCCTATCATGAATACCAGGCACTACAAGAGTTGAAACAAGTACCTTCTATTGAGGTATGACCCGCAGATAAAGGAGGTGGTACAGTGGTGTTAGATAAGGAATTGTATATTAAACAGTTGTTGGTTTTACTTGATGATCATAATACATACAAATGCATGCCCATTAATATGGTCAGAGGGATTATAGATAGAGTATCCTTTTTAGTATTTGACCTTTTGATCACTGGTATGATATCCGAGTCCATCTTTAATTATTTTTCTGTTGAACATCCTGTGATACCAGTAGTATATGGGTTACCAAAAATACAAAATGGCTTGAGGAATCCGCCAGTGCGCCCTATTGTTTCTAGTAAAGGATGGGCTATAGAACCCCTTTCCATATATATCGAGAACAATTTACATCCAATTTTGGATAGCTGTTCAACAGTCTTGAAAGATACTAAGACCTTTTTGAATATGCTCAGCTCCAAATGGAGAGACGTTGAGCATGGTTGCTATTTTATGACTCTGATATTGAGCCATTGTTTACTGTCATTCCCAATGAATGGGGTATAGAGAAGGTGAGAGAGTTTCTTTGTGACAAGGGGATGGAGAATAACAAAGAGTGGTTGATTTGTACATTGCTTGGCATTGTATTGGATAATAATTTGCTTGGCATTGTATTGGATAATAATGTTTTTGTTTTTGGGCACACATGCTATTTATAGAAGGTTGCCGTGGCTATGGGCACTGCCTGTGTCAGTAGCTATGCCAACCTTTGTTTGGTCAAATGGGAACATGAATATATACTTTCTAGTGAATTGTTTAGTGGATCCATTGCCTGGTACACAAGATTTGTGGATGATATTTTTTTGTTGTGGCAGGGTTCTGAACAAGCTCTTACTGATTTCATTGTATATCTGAATGGGACTACAAGTTTTCTGAGGTTTACACATAAATATTCTCATAATGAAATAGATTTTCTTGATGTTGCACACAGCAAGCATTGGTTAGATTCTATCAGGACCAGTCTGTATAGGAAGCCAGTGAGGAAGAACAACCTGTTGCACAATAGTAGTATGCATCCGAAATACACTAAACAGAATATTATACAAGGACAAATTTTTAGGATGATGCATCTACATAATGATGATAACCAGCTGCAACTTGTTTTGGACCAACTTAAATCTGAATTAATTGAGAGAGGATATAAAGGGTTTGACATTGATAAATGTATTCTTGAGGCCTGGAGTACCAGGCATGATAGATGTAAACCTTATCATAATGAGAATATTATTCCCTTACAGATGGAAGTTAGTAGGAATGATGTTGGACGCAGCACCAATAATGTTCTACGGATGCCTTTAACCTTTGCTAGTGACATTAATGTGGTATGTGATGTTATCAATAAGAACTGGGACATTTTGTCTACAGTGGAAGGGCTCAATGGGGTGATAGGTGAAAAACCAAACTTTAACTTTCACAATAATAGGTCCTAGAAAAGCCATTTGTGTTATAGAACTGCTGATTTTACTAAGTTTCCTAGGTCAGAGAGAATAGGTACTTATGCATGCAGAAACTGTATGGCATGCAGACATATACACACTGGAGGACCTTTTACACATCCCAGTTTAGGTTTTAAGATTGACCCCAATATCTATGCTGACTGTAGGACTAGTAATCTTGTTTATTTTAGCTATTGTGTTAAATTTCTTTCTTTCTATGTAGGTAAAACAAATCATTGCCTTAAGGATAGGATACTAGAACATTTTAGGGACATCAGGAATATGAAAGAAAATAGTGCACTAGCTATGCATAACATGAAGGAAGGCATGGACCACACATTTATGTTTTTAGTACTTCAGATTGTAGCTGCTAAGAAGAGAGGGGGAGACTTTAAAAATGCTACTGAACTAGTTGAACAAGAATGGATTTTGTGATTCCATGCTGACAAGCCTCCGGGCTTGAACAGCATGGTTTCACTTAAACCCTTTTTCAAGGCAAAGCCACTGAAGCATTGATTTTATTGCTTTTAAGAGTTGCTATACAGTGTTCTTTTAAGTAAACGAGGTTCTAATTGTATGATGTCATAATTAGTTTGATTGTTTTAGCATTTAAATGTGATGTTGTTTGTTTGAATGTAGTCTGAAGAAGCGGTGTATCCATGAAAGCGCTTACTCCATTAAATGCTTTTGTTTTTAGTCTTATTACAACCAGTGTTATTGCTTTTCTTAGTACATTTTGTTTTTTTTCACTGTTGTTTTATCGGTTTGGGAGTTTTATTTTATAATATTTTCACTTGTTATTCTTCCCAAGCGAATATGGCAGAAGAGATGGCTGAATTAGCCCAGAATGGAATACCTCCTGACTCTTTACAGAAGGCAGCTGCAGGAATGCAAAAATATTCTTTTGATTGTTTTAGTACTCTTTTGAGCTCTAACAGCAATCCGCTGCTGACAACTGATCTATCTGCAATGGACAATGCTGCTGAGATTGATGTTGTAAGTTACAGTGACTTTTTAGCCAAATATAAAGACTTGGAAAATAAACTTTATAAATTTAAGTGCCTGCAGTGGCAGCGCTTTCATCTTGAAGCTTCACTTAAGCATGGTGTTGCACCTAGAGGGTTAAGAGTGCTCACAATGCCGACTTATGGTCAAATTTATCCAGAGTTAGTAAGAAAATGGCAGTTATTAAATCTTGAATGTAGTGCTAAGTACATGCAGCTATTAATAGACTTTTTTCTACAAGAGCATGAATTTCTCAATGACATTAATAAGCTGCAGAATGAGTTGTATGACACATATGCATCTGATGTATTAGGTGACAAGATGGATGTGTTGCATGACAGTATTCAGATGTATGAAAAAAGGCTTTTAGCCATGAAAATACGCAAGCTCCAGAGGGACTTAAATGACTTTAAGGCCAGGAATTATTTTTCCTGGGCTTGGGAGAGATCTAATGTTAATTCTCTGCAACGCGAAACTGCCAGAGGATCTACAGCCACTAGTATTGCAGGAGCGGCTGATGTGATTGGTCGAGTGAGCCTGACATCATTCATTCAACCTGAAGTAACAGCTGAGAGGAACAGAAGCATGTTTGAACAGACTGCAGATGTTAGAATGATCAACAACATTGTTTTAGGCCAAACTAGAGGTGAAGACCATAGTACTACAAATTTTCAACCACTAGATGGTCAGGTGGTTAGACAGAGAGAACTGAAACTGTTGCAATCAGCGCCGAAGGCTACCAGTGATGGATTTACATCAGTGGCGAATAATATGGAGCGTTTTTTACTCCACAATCCACTACCGATAAGGGGTCACTCAAAATGTCGCACCAGGAATGGGAAAATGAGGAGAATGCACAGCACAGATGAGCACTACAAGAACGGCAAGAGACCCAAACAGGTTTAGTCCTTAATATTTCATTGTATACGCTTACTGACATGCAATTGTCATTGCTTAACAAAGGACTGAGCTTTGTTCCAGCTCAGAAATTAGATCTAGTTGAAGCACTGAAAGATCTGAGACTGTTTGGCAGAACTTTAACTTTGAAAGCCGTGTTTGAGAAAGATATGACTGCCAAGTGCTTGTTTAAAAAGCCTAGTCTGTATATTCCACCGAATAATGCTACTATAGACACCTTTGTAGAAATTTGTGATAAACAGATAAGGGAAGCATTTTTTAGTAATGTTAAACCTCAGTTTTTAGCATGTCCTATCATGAATACCAGGCACTACAAGAGTTGAAACAAGTACCTTCTATTTAGATACGACCCGCAGATAAAGGAGGTGGTACAGTGATGTTAGATAAGGAATTGTATATTAAACAGATGTTGGTTTTACTTGATGATCATAATACATACAAATGCATGCCCATTAATATCGTCAGAGGGATTATAGATAGAGTATCCTTTTTAGTATTTGACCTTTTGATCACTGGTATGATATCCGAGTCCATCTTTAATTATTTTTCTGTTGAACATCCTGTGATACCCGTAGTATATGGGTTACCAAAAATACTTAAGGGCTTGAGGAATCCACCAATGTGCCCTATTGTTTCTAGTAAAGGATGGGCTACAGAACCCTTTTCCATATATATCAAGAAATATTTACATCCAATTTTGGATAGTTGTTCAACAGTCTTGAAAGATAATATGACGTTTTTGAATATGCTCAGCTCCAAATGGAAAGACGTTGAGCATGGTTGCTATTTTGTGACTCTAGATATTGAGTCATTGTTTACTGTCATTCTCAATGAATGGGGTATAAAGAAGGTGAGAGAGTTGCTTTGTGAAAAGGGGATGGAGAATAACAAAGTGCGGTTGATTTGTACATTGCTTGACATTGTATTGGATAATAATGTTTTTGTTTTTGTGGACACATGCTATTTACAGAAGGTTGCTGTGGCTATGGGCACTGCCTGTGCCAATAGCTACGCCAACCTTTCTTTGGTCAAATGTGAACATGAATATATACTTTCTAGTGAATTGTTTAGTGGACCCATTGCCTGGTACACAAGATTTGAGGATGATATATTTTTGTTGTGGCAGGGTTCTGAACAAGCTCTTACTGATTTCATTGTATATCTGAATGGGACTATGGGTTTTCTGAGGTTTACACATAAATATTATCCTAATGAAATAGATTTTCTTGATGTTATAGTCAGCAAGCATCGGTTAGATTCTATCAGGACCAGTCTGTATAGGTAGCCAATGAGGAAGAACAACCTGTTGCACAATTTTAGTATGCATCCGAAATACACTAAACAGAATATTATACAAGGACAAGTTTTTAGGATGATGCATCTACATAATGATGATAATCAGCTGCAACTTGCTTTGGACCAACTTAAATCTGAATTAATTGAGAGAGGATATAAAGAGCATGACATTGATAAATGTATTCTTGAGGCCTAGAGTACAAGGCATGATAGATGTAAACCTTATTGTAATGAGAATATTGTTCCCTTACAGATGGAAGTTAGTAGGAATGATGTTGGACGCAGCACCAATAATGTGCTACGGATGCCTTTATCCTTTGCTAGTGTCATTAATGTGGTACGTGATGTTATCAATAAGAAATAGAACATTTTGTCTACAGTGGAAGGGCTCAAAGGGGTAAAAAAACAAACTTTACCTTTCACAATAATAGGTCCTTAAAAAGCCATTTGTGTTATAGAACTGCTGATTTTACTAAGTTTCCTAGGTCAGAGAGAATAGGTACTTATGCATGCAGAAACTGTATGGCATGCAGACATATACACACTGGAGGACCTTTTACACATCCCAGTTTAGGTTTTAAGGTTGACCCCAATATCTATGCTGACTGTAGGACTTGTAATGTTGTTTATTTTAGCTATTGTGTTAAATGTTTTTCTTTCTATGTAGGTAAAACAAATCGTTGCCTTAAGGATAGAATACTAGAATGTTTTAGGGACATCAAGGATATGAAAGAAAACAGTGCACTAGCTATGCATAACCTGAAGGAAGGCATGGACCATACATTTCAGTTTTAGTACTTCAGATTGTAGCTGCTAAGAAGAAGCATTGATTTTATTGTTTTTAAGATTTGCTATACAGTGTTCCTTTAAGTAAACAAGGTTCTAATTGTATGATGTCATAATTAGTTTGATTGTTTTAGCATTTAAATGTGATGTTGTTTGTTTGAATGTAATCTGAAGAAGCTGTGTATCCGTGAAAGCTCTTATTCTATTAAATGCTTTTGTTACCCTTGTTACAACCAGTGTTATTGTTTTTTTTAATACATTGTGTTAAATATGTTTGTGTGCCTCTGTTGTCTAAGCTGTCTTTCTTTACTTCCCTTTTATATCTTGTACTTCTCCTTTCTTCCTGTTTCCAAATACATAAAATTTGTTTAGTTAAATGAGATAGAATATAGCACTATAAATTAATTACTGCACAAGTACTTTGCCTTAACAGACACTTCAAAATAAAAGTAGAATCTGAAGGGCTTACATTTTAAACCTGTAGTGTAGATGCCCAGTGCCCAACAACTAAGTTATAAACTATACATTTTATACTGATAACATATGTATTTGTTAACTTGGTCAATTCACTAGGATGTAGTCTCTTTACAGGGAAGCTCCAAGGTGGAACTTATACTACTAAGGGAAATTTGGCCATGGCATTGGGGAATGTCCCCAACTCATCATTGTTGTGTGTGGGACCCATTTTCGAAGAGCACTTCCTGTTTCCATTCCACCCACTAAGGCAGCCTGGAAAAACCTGGAGGTAGATGGAGAGATAAGTAGATCAAGAAATGGTGAAAGAAATAAAGGAGAAACCAAACATCGAGTCCAGAGTGTGTGAAGGATTCTGAGGAAATATTTTGAAGAAACCTGTTTAATGGAGATGAGTCAGCAAATGATGCTGTATAATTACAACCCTTCAATCAGGAGGGTTGCGGAATGATTTACTTAAAGAAATGGTGGTGCACAGTGAGCCAGAAAATGAAGGAGATGTTTCCTGGGGGGGGGGGGGCATTATGGAGAAAATACAAAAGCAGGATGCAGATACAATCCTGAAGAATAGAGGTGAGATTGAAAAGAAAACATAAGCAGGGAAAGTAAGAGAAGCCAACAGGAGAGTAGCAAAAAAGAAGGCAGAAGAAAATGAAAAATGGAAGGATGTGGTAAAGATTCAAAGTTAAGAAGACAAAGAAGTAGACAAGTATGAAGTGTGGGAAAATTTAATAGCTCTTTTGGGTATAAAAGCACATGAGATAAGAGCATTTTTCCTACTAACAATGAGAAATTTTGTGACATTATATTTGAGACTGCTTTTTTTTAATAGAAAATTTTCTTGGAGAATATGGAGAAAGAAAGACTATAACCCATGGCATCTTTATTTGATAAAAGTATTTAACAGGGAAACAAAAAGGAAGATTCATGTACAATTTTGAACAGAGGTGGAAAGTGAGACTTTGAAAGGCCATTTAAAAGATTCATGGAAAGAAATACTGGACATTGCAAAAGTTTACGACAAAAAGGATTTATGGACTGGTGGTGAGATTGTAATATCGTGTTAAAAATAGAAAGTGAAAAAAAATATGCATATACCAAGCATGAAAAAAGTGGAGGGGAATAGGGGTGTTGCAAAATACTTGGGACACTTCCAAACATTTTTGTGGAAAAGAAGGATATTTGATAAGTAACGGTGACAAAGAAAATGTTATATTTGTGGAGAAATGGGGCATGATGTAAAAAATGTGAATTGAAATGCTACAAATGTAACAAAATTGGACATTTATGGATGGATTGCAAAAATGAAAATAATTGTAAGGCAAAAGAAAAACAGAGAAGGGAATGAACAAAGAGAATTCAGTTTACAAGTAGTACAAATAGAAATGAAATTAGATGTGAAGAAATAAAGAGGACGTAGATGAAGGTTCTGAAATAAGTAATGAAGAAGACTTAAACTGTGCAGTAGTAAAAGGGGAAAAAAGAATTCTATTTGGAAAGGGGTAAAAGAAAAAAATAAAGGGATAAGTACAAGAGAAAAATAAATTAAATTGATGAAAAAGCATATATATATATATATATATATATATATATATTTATTTATATATATATATATATATATATATATATATATATATATATATATATATGGGTCTAGGTTAGAAGATCGACAGCCGACATCACCGACAACGGATTAGCGGGCACCAGATGATCGACATTCGGAAGACCGACGCTACGGATGAAAACGCCGATGCCAGGGATAGTGACTTGGAAAGAAGGCTGTGTGAGTATGCGGTGGTGACGGACGTTAGGGTGCGAGTAAGGTAAGTGTGGATAGTGACAGTCTGTGGGGATAGGGGTGGGTTAAGTGAGTTAGGGTTAGGGCCGGTTAGGTAAGTGTCGTAGTGGTATGTTTTGGGTTAGGGCGGTTAAGTGAGTTAGGGTTAGGGCGGGTTAGGTAAATGTGCGGTAGTGGTATTTTTGGGTTAGGGCAGGTTAAGTGAGTTAGGGTTAGGGCGCGGGTTAGGTAAGTGTGCAGTAGTACTATTTTTTGGGTTAGGGGGTTAAGTGAGTTAGGGTTAGGGCGGGTTAGCTGGGTGTGCGATAGTGACGGACCTTAGGGTAAGGGTTTGGGTTAGGGTTGTACATAGTTGTGTGTGTGAGGTTTAGTGTGGGTTTGTGAGGATTTTGGTGTGCTTGTGTTCTGTGTGTGGTTTTGGATAGGGATGTGTTTTGTTAGTTGATTGTTGTTATTGTGGTGTGTGCAGTGTATGGGGTTTCGTGTTTGTGGACTGTCAGTTACTTGTTTGTCGGGCATGTGAGGTGTCGTGGTTATGGTTTGTCGATTATGTGGTGTCGATGTTTCTGTTGTCGGTGAAAGTAGCTGTCGATGTTATAACCTAGAACCATATATATATATATATATATGGTTCTCCCCACAGACCGCCAATCTCCACACTTACCTTCACACAGCCTTTCCCCATGTCGGCATCCTCGGCGTTGGTGTTGTCATCCGTCGTGTCGGTCTTCTGCATTGTCGATGTTCTGCCACGTCGGTCTTCTGCGCTTGTCGAAGTCAGGTAGAACCATATATATATATATATATATATATATATATATATATATAAAAAACTAAAGGCTGGCTTAATATAATGGTTACGGTGTTTGACTCACAGACTCAAGATACAATGTTTGATTCTCACCTTTGAGAAGGAAATTGGTTAGGCTTAGAATGGCCTAGTCAGAAAGCTACCATAGTAGTTTGCTATAAACTTATGAAACCATGAACCTAAGGAAAGGGAAAATTAAAATTTTATGGTGCTTTCTGTAAGTGTGAATAGTATTAAGAATATAATAAGAAGAATATGAATTTTGGAGTGGTGTAATGCAGTGATGTTTATGTAATTATATTAGAAGACACATGATTTTTAACAAATGAAGAAAGATTACAAACAGAGAAACTATAGGAATGTATGACAATCTGGAATTTGTGAAATTAGAGATGCTGTGGAATAGCCACATTCTGTAGAAATATGGTAAATATCAAATGTAACTTTAGCAAAAATGGGAAGATTAACCATTGCAAATTTAAAATGGAAAGAACTAGCATATATAATTATAACATTATTTTCTTACACTAATTGCAAAGAAAGGGAAAGCTTATTTCATCATATTTTAGACTAAGTAGTGATAGATATGAACATTATAATAACAGGATACTTTAATTGTGATTTAAAAGGCAAGCATAAAAAGAAAAGAAATTATATAATAAAATGTTAGAAATTATAAGATGTAAGTTATAACTTTGGGACAGCAATTCATGGACTAACAGATGAGAACATTTTATAAAATTGGTCTGAATTGTGGATGACATTTAAGTAAAGAAAGAACAATATAAAAGAACATAGAGCAATGAATTAAAAAATTTAGAACATAATGATAGAAAGAACTTTGACAAACAAAAAGAAGTATATGAAAGAAATCAAGAAAAAAATACATGAATTGTTATATTAGCAAAGATAATTTTACAGGGGAAAAGAGAAGTTACCTAAGCAGATCAGTAAAGAAAGATGGTAGTATAATGAGAGAAATTAAAATGTAAAAGGAGAAATAGAATGAACTCAGGAAAAGATTATGAATAATGTAGTACAATATGTGCAAGAAATGTTTAAAGAAAAAAGAAGGTAGTGAAAAAACATGGAAAGCAAAAAGGTTAACAGAAAAAGAGACAAAGGAGTTGGGAAAGGAAATGTATTTAAATAGAGTTAGATAAAGTATTATGATAAAGGTTAATAGAAAAAGAGAATAAAGAGTTGGAAAAGGAGATGTCTTTAAATGAGCTAAAGTATTAGGATAAGTAACTATAGATTCGGCTGCAGACCCAGATGGAATATAGTATGAAGAGGATTGGCAAAAACAATATTTTTTTCAATATTTTAAATGAGTGGTTAAATGAGGGTTTTATATATAAAGAATTACGAAGCAGAATACTTAAATTCATATGGCTGAAGGAAGATTGAAGACAATTAAAAAAACTGGAGACCAATTATATTCAATAGTAATGATTATAAGATCTTTGTGAAAATAATACAAAAGAGATTTGAAAGTAAAATGGAAACTATTATGGAAGATAGCATATACAGTATAAAGGGGAAAGGTTTGTCAAGACTTATTAATGATAGAGAAATTGTGGATAAGATTATGAACAAAAAAGAAGCGAAAATCAAGATAGGAGACCTTAATACATTTGTCATGATTAAACATAAAATCTTATGGGTGATAATAATTATGTATGTCAGTGTATAGTAATAATAAAGTAAAAATACTTGTAAATGGCTGGTTAAGCCAAGAGGTATAAATGAAGAATGGTGTAAGACAGGGATATCCAATAACTTGTATACTCTTTGTATGACTTATGTGATAGTATGTGAAATAAATGACAAAATGAAGGAGGCAGGGTATATAATACCTAAAGGGTTTAGAATTCCAGTTCTGTTAACATATACAGATGACATTATAATAATTGCAAAAAACACAATTTGGATAAAATAAGCAATAATTTGCACAATGAGTGTCAAAATGTGTTAGGGAGGGCTTTAAATTTAGAGAAAAGTAAATGCTTAGGTGATATAGAAATGATCTGGGGTATATATTTTGCAATGAATGAAATGTCTGTGTTAGGTATAAAATTTGAGAATAAATGCTTAAGCAGAATTCAATGGGAAAAACAATTGAAGAAATAAAACAAACGTCTTTTCTGGACAACATATAAATTATCATTAAGAAAAATCCTTATTGGAGAGATTCAGTACTGATTGAATAAATAGCATGCTTAACAAGTGTATTTATTTTGCTAACAGTATTTGAAAAGGAATTATTGCAGATATTTTTTTTCATTTATATGATGTTCAAGATTTAATCCAGTAAAAAAGGGTTTTGTATATAACTCAAGAAGAATGAGGTTTAACATTAATTAACTTATTGGTATACACTGCTTCATTAAGTTTGTACAAAGTGTTAAAGTGGATAAAGGAGAAAGAAGAGAAATTAGTAGTAAAACTGTATAAGTATGATAATTGCTGGGCTATGATAAAAAAGAGCACAAGTGAAAAGGAGTATATAAATGAAGAAATAAAATGTTGCTAAGAAAAAATATTTTTGTGAAAAATAAAAATTGATGATATAGAAAAACATAGAAATGTATGATGCAAGAATGTAATGATAAACATTACTATGTAAAACAATGGGAAATCTAACAGATGAAAAAAGTAGAATGTCAAGATTTTTTCAAGAGACTGGTAATAAAAACATTGCCAATAAAAGGAAATATGCCATATAAAAAAAAATGATAGAATATGTTTACATTGTCAAGAATAGGAAACTGTGGAACATGTGTTTTTGAAATGTAAAAGAGTAAAACAGTTATGGGGAAAACTATGTAAAGAAGATTTTTTAAAGATATAAAAGAAGTAGATACAATGAAGAGGGGATATGTTGAAATCTGGACATCATAAAACAGAAGTAAATACTATATAGAATAAATAAGTTATTTATGCTATATGGGTTATATGGAATGAAAGAATAAATGAAATTACATTTAATTTTAAATGGATTTTAGCAAAAATATTAAGTAAAATCAGATGGTTATAAAAAAAGGAGCAGGGGTCTAATAAGGATAAAAAATTAGCATGATTATAAATGAAATTCTGAGAATGTTTAAACAAATTTGTATACTTATATATTTTTACATATGTAGATATGTAAATATTTTGTAAATGAGAGTTATTTTTGCATATAAATACAGGATCCTACTATTTTTGATAGGTATAGTTACCATGGGCTCAATTATCTCCAGCTCAGGCAGATGGGACCTAAAGATATTTGAAGGATCACACACTCAGGAGTACAGCACCCTACTCATACTGCATTGTGTCAGCAAGCCATCCATCTGCTTTGAGAATAGAACCCACAACCTTCTGCACAGCAGGTGAGGGTACTACCTGTATGGCCACAGACGCTGATTTGCAAGGTATGCCATTCCACTTTAAACAGGCTGTACTACAGAACATATTAATATTAAATGGGATGCTCCATAATTTAACCAGCTGTTTTCAGTTTACCATTTGAACTGTGATTGCATGCTGTAATTAAATAATTAAAATATTCCCCATGCAGTCAATAATGTTAATTTACTAACAACTATACACAATTTTGCTTCCTGCTAACAGCCATAGATCCCGCTGGTGTCATAACATTTGTTGGACTAGATAACCGACTTACCAACTAATAATATGAAATGAGAATGCATAAACAAGAAAACGGCACTAAGATTGTTAATCTAGAATATGCTGCAGTGAAGATATTAACCACATTTTTATCACTTGCTATTTTTTTTATATTTACATTTTTGTTTCTACAACTGAGTTAACCACATGTTATTGTGGGGCATAATGTAAAATGTCATGATGAGAGACAGAAAAACTAATCAGTATTCATGCATATTGTGCTGCACTGGAGATAGTAGTAGATTTATAGATATATATTTATATTTATTTATATTTGTATACACTGCTAATTATGCAAATATGAACATGTTTTCATATTTCTGTAAATATTTCAGTAAGCATGTACTAATGAAGGAATTTCTTTGTATAAATGCTCAAGTCTCCTGAACAGAAGTGCTGCTGGCATTTTCTGTCTAGGTTGTAGTTTACAAAGTATGAAATGCTATTTGTGAACATTTAAAGAAAAATCTCATTCTGTTTTTTTTTTTGCATTATAATATACTAACTACAGTATTGATGCATACATGGCAAATATGTATATATATATATATATATATATATATATATATATATATATATATATATATATGTGTGTGTGTGTGTGTGTGTGTGTGTGTGTGTGTGTGTGTGTGTATATCTCCAAAAAAAAGTACAAAACAGGTTCCTACAGAGGGGTTATGCCCCCACTGAACTTCAGGACACCCTGAGGGGTGTAATGGAATGTAGAAGCACAGACGGTAGACCATACTACTCTGATGGTGAACGGCCAGTGTGGTGGGTAGGGACTATGGATGGACAAATGAGAATGTCAGTAACTTACTCCAGCAACATCAAGCTTCTACAAAACATTTTTACAGAAATTGGAACATCCTGTGTGCTGATGATGCTATTAAAGGTTTAGTAGGTGATACCCCAAAGTTTGTATATAAAAATAAAAAGAACTTGAAAAGGATCCTGTGCAGACCTAGGTCACAACATAGCCTGGTAAAGAATCCTGCTAGTGGGGGTAAAGGTGGTACCGTTCCCTGTAAAGCCTGCAATTTCTGTATGTATATAGATTGTAGTAGAGAATTCAAGCATCCAGATATGGACAGAGTGTTTAAGTTTAAACTCTCTGCAAACTGTAATAGTACAAATATTGTGTATTTGGCTCATTTTGTGGCCTGTGCATGATTCTATGTAGAGATGATGACCAGGTGGTTGAGAGATCGCATGCGGGAGCACTCCTATGATATAGGGAGGAAGGCAGAGACAAACATCTTAGCTAGACATGTAGGACCCTTTGGTGATACACATAGGTTCACCTTCATGGCCATCGACAGAGTTGTGGACAACCTCAGGGGGGGGGTGATGTGAAATTGAAAGTTGAGACGAAAGAACTTGAATGGATTGTGAGACTTAGGGCCAGTATGGGCAGGGGGCTTAATGACAAAATGAACATCAAGCCCATTCTCCTAGGAAGAGACTTGTTAAAGTGAAATATTAATATACTTTTGGTGTATTTTAGTTTTTAAAAATGTTTTTGAAAATGTTGGTTCATGTTTTTAAATGTGCTGTTTTCTATATGCTGTTTTATGTACTGTTTTTATATGCTGCTTTTATATGCTGTCTTTCATTTGCACATGGAATGACCTGTGACTTTAAATTAAGGTGGGGTCCCAATTAGTGAGTGTAGGATGGTATATAAAGGAGCCCGCGGTGGTGGTGCTGCGGTAGCATTGTTGCCTCACAGTAAAAGGCTGTCTGGTTTGATTCTCAGCTAGAGCGTCTTCTGCATGGAAACATGTGTGAATGGGAGTACCTTCGTTGAAGGTTGTGCACAGGGCTGGTAACTCGGCACGTAAAAATCAACTACCAATCATTAGCAGACAGGAGTTCTGCTGTGGCGACCCCTAACTGGGAAAAGCCAAAAGACACAAACAAAAGGATGATATATAAAGGAATGTTATACTTTGTTTCAATGTCTGATGAAGTGGTTAGGCCCACAAAAGTGCTCACCATTCTATGTTCATTGTGGATTAAACTATTTTGCATTTTCTACAGCGGTGGTCTGTTGCTTCCTTTACTTTTTATGCATTTACACACACACACACACACACACACACACACACACACACACACACATATATATATATATATATATATATATATATATATATATATATATATATATATATTGCTCAACACATAATTGTTTGCAATTTTTTTAAATAGTAATCACTGGGGAAAATTTGGAAAGAGTCTTTCCACCCACGCTAATTGGTTAACATGGATTGCTCAATTAACATGATGGAGAGAATCTTGGATTCAAGACACAGTAAAGCGGCACAGAGAAGCATCTCTTTAGTAGTTAATTGTCATGTCTTTGAACTGAGGCCAGTGCTGTCCAACCTGGCTGTGATAATATTTTCTCAACCAGCCCACACATCAAGGGAGCATATACCCTCCAATGAGCGCACACACACACACACACACACACACACACACACACACACACACACACACACACACACACACACACACACACACACACACACACACACACACACACACACACACACACACACACACACACACACACACACACACACACACACACACACACACACACACACACACACACACACACACACACACACGCATGTACGTGCACATGCGCACACACCCATGCACACCCATGCACACGCACACACATATGCGCACGCGCACACACGCACGCACTCACACACACACACCTATGCACATGCACACACACACATTCCCAAACATGCACACACATCCATGACACCACAAACTAGCCCCTGCACACTTGCTGTCATTCATAGAAGCATTCGTTAACTCACCTACATGCATACTGATGTAAGCAACACCCCCTACACATGCACATCAATCCAGCTACATTCATGCCCAACAGAAATGCACACACATGTCTAAAGATATACACACAGAAATGTCCTACCAGTAGCTCTGCTATATTTGCTTGTACTATGGCAACTCCCATACAAATGAATGAGTGAATGCTGACAAAACATAGCATTCACTTTTTCTTCTTAAAGAATAAAATAATCATAACAACTCTCTGAATGTTGAATGGTCAACTGGTGAATCTGGGCATTTTGAGGCAATGTTACGACTGACTCATGTGCACAGACAACCCTGACCTCTTACCACCAAACATTAATACATGCGAGAGATGCAATTATACAGCCAAACTGGAGGCTAAGCTCTCTCACCCCAAGGCTGGATAAGACAGTCAAGAGGAGAAGGGAAATACTTGCATCACACCACCAGTCTCACATAGACCCATTAAACCAGCACCAGCAAAAAACACACACAAATGCATGAAAACATACTCAGAGGCTCTAAATAAAAATCTACAAAAGCAACAGAGATCTCCAACGCAGACATCCAAGCAACCGCCACCCCCCCCAACACAAACCATGAAACACATACATCACAAAACTAGTGTTCCACACAATCACAGCCCTTAAGGCAAAATAACATATCCAACATACTAGTAATAGGTGACTGTATAGTCAGGCACACTGACGTCCCACTCACTAGACTAAATAAGGAGAAGGTTACTGTTAGCTACCTACTGGGTGCCAGGATCTGCCAAATAACTCAAGCACTCAAGTCACTCCAGAACAAGTACAAATACGACTCTGTCATTATCCATGTTGGTGTGAATGACTTGAGCCATACCTCCCTGGACTACATGAAAAGAGACATGGAAGAGCTCTCTGATCAAGACATAGTAAAGCTACACAGAGAAGCATCTCATTAGTACCCCAGGCCGGTATGACCCTGACCCTGAGTTGCACCCTGCCCTCACCAAGAATGATGCCACGGTAAAAAGAAAAAATTATCAATTTCAACAACTGGCTAAGTTTCTGGTGTCATTCAAAGGGGATCCAGTGTTTGTCTGCCTGGGATGACATGCTCGACAAGCCATACTGCTTCACTAGAGACGACTTGCACCTGTCACCCTTAGGCTTTTGAATACTGGCCAAGGCTCTATCCACCCCCATAGTGCCTTTTTTAGGCAAGGCTCAAAAGACAAACCCACTGCCGTAAAGAGCACAAGTAACAAAAAACTGAGGGTAATGCTACTCAATGCCAGAAGTCTAAACCTCAAAATGCACACACTCGAGGCACTCCTCAGTATGGAGAAAATCAATATATGTGCAGTAACAGAAAACTGGTTTAAGGCACCAGGGAACACCCTAGCACTACAACTTTTTTTTTTTTACAACTCATACCATACATTTTGGCCACAGAACTTGGACTGAAATACAAAAGGCGGGGTGTGTATCCATATTCATCAAGGATACCCACACCTCCAGGTTAGTGGCACAGCATGATGCTTCAGAGATCATCCATGTGCAACTAACAACGGGAAAAACTGCAATTCAAATTGTAGCTTGCTACAGATCACCCACCATGTCCCAGGACCCCCATTCCACATTTCTGGAAACACTGGGAAACATAAAGGTCCTACCAAACACCCTAATATTGGGTGGTTTCAATTACCCAAACATTAACTGGGAGAACTACTCAAGTACTAACTCCCTTGCCCAACATTTCCTAGAATTTATAAGCTCAAATACCCTGGATCAACTAGTCAACACTCCCACCAGAGGTGACAACATATTGGACCTGGTCATCACCAACATGGGCGACCGGTGTTCCACACTGGAGGTCAACCCCTTGCTGGTTAGATCGGACCATAAACAAATCACTTTGGCTATCCACATTCCACCCCCGGAAAAGGAAACCACCGTGAAAAACTTTTCAAAAGCAAACTTTAAGTTACTTAAGACTGAGGTGGAAAGTTTCAAAGCACCCATGCTAAAGGATAATGCTGTCCAAGCTGCAAAATCCTTTACTAATGCATTCTACAGGCACCTACAAGAATGCATGGATCATGCTATCCCAAGCAAAACCAAGACTCACTCTTCCAAGAAAAGGAAATGAGTCTGATGGACTCCTGCCATAAACATGCTATACAATAGATGGAGGAAACTAGTACAAAAAAGAGTAAAATCCCAAGAAGGGAAGACTTCCCTGATCAGTATCAGCAAGAAACTATGATAAAATCATGCAAAGTGAGCTTCGAAAGAAAAATTGCCAAGGACTCCAAAGATAACCACAAGGCATTATTTAGCTATGTCAAGAATCTAAGTGGCAATGCTCAGATCTGCTCAGAGTTAGTGCAGAATGGCACAAAATACACTGAACTGACTGATATTGGCAACATCCTGGCAGACCGGTTCAGCACAAACTTCTCCCCCCTCTCACCCCCAAAAGGGCCCATAACTATACCAGAAGAATGTAGAGCCCTTGAAATCACAGACACTCAGGTTAAAACAGCCCTCTCCAAAGCCAAAATCACAGCATCAATGGGACCAGACAGTATCCCAGGATGCGTCCTACATGAGCTCAAAGACAAACTAACCCCTCACCTAAACATACTGTTAAAACTCAGCCTCTCTACAGGCTACATACCCATAGAGTGGTGCACAGCAATGATTATTCCACTCCACAAAGGTGGAGCCACAACAGACCCTGGGAACTATCACCCTATAAGCCTGACAAGCTTGGTCTGCAAGGCTATGGAGCACATCATCATAGAACTCATTAACAGTGACATTGGGAACCTCCAAACACTGGACCCTACCCAGTTTGGCTTTGTTAAGGGCAGATCATACCTCCTAAACCTGGTGGACTTCTTTGAGGCAGTTACCAAGGCTATAGATGAAGGAAAGGTGGCACACACAGCCTACCTAGACCTCGCAAAGGCCTTTGACACCATTCCCCATTCTGGTATTATAGACAAGCTCACCAGCCTAAACATAAACCCCTATGTCACAAGATGGGTTGCCAACTGGCTCACGGACAGAACCCAGATGGTGAGAGTTGCGGGAGCTAGGTCCAACTCTAAAATGGTTACAAGTGGCGTTCCCCAGGGCTCAGTCCTAGGACCCCTCCTGTTCAGAATAAACTTCTCAGAGGTACAGGCAAGCACAGGAGGACTATGGCTGACCAAGTTTGCAGACGACTGCAAACTAGGGGCCATAATTGACTCTCCAGCTGACACAGACATCCTCCAAAAGGGTCTCACTGAGATGGATACCTGGTGTCAAAATCATGGCCTCAATCTAAATGCCAAAATGTGCATAGTCATCCCCTTTGGAAAAAAACAAAGTACCCACAAACTACCACATAGGTGGTTGTCCCTTAAATACGGAAGACGTAATAAGGGATCTGGGGACCCAAGTAGATAGTAATCTCTCCTTTGATAATCACATTGCCAAAGTGGTTAGAAAATCCTTCTACATGACCCATCTAATCACAAAAGGGTTCACATCTAGATCAAAAGAGGTCATTGTGCCCCTCTACTCATCACTCATCAGACCCATCATAGAGTATAACGCCCCATTTGGGATGTACCTGACAAGACACCTGCAACAGCTGGAAAGTCCACAGAAGTACCTCACCAAGAGGATCACTGGCCTCAAACAGATGTCCTATGCAGCTAAACTGAAGAAACTCCAGCTGTACCCGGTTGCATACTGCCTCCTCAGAGGCGATCTCTGCCTGACATACAAGGCCATGTCCAACCCAGAATTGATGGACATGCTCCACCTAAAGAAAACCTTATCCCCTTGAGCCACACGCTCTAGGGATCTAAACCTCACCACAACAATAAATAGGATGTGCTGGTGGGATATATTCCTGTCCCAGAGACTTCCCATGCTTTGGAGCAAGATTGCAATCTACATTAGGCAGATCTCCTCGCTAACACTCTTCAAGAGAAACCTTGACGAGTGGATGGCAAACAGAAAGTTTACCCCGGGGATCACTTCAGTGGCTGTGCTGGACAGAGGCACAGGGAACTAATCTAAGGGGGCGGCGAAAGCCAACACATTCTGGCTAGGCTTATAAATGCCTTCAGGCAGATAGCCTAGTACCTACCTATGAACCTATGAAACTATGAACCTATGAATCACCTTTTTGAGTTAGTCTAGAATCATAGCCATTCTGTGGGGAGAAAACATGTCTAACTAGCCACATTACCTGACTGCCACATTAACATACAGCTTCCCCATCTATTAGGTATAAATTAAATAGGTGCTTCATTATTTTAGTCAGCAAATTTCTGTATACTAATTTATCTATAAAATGTGATAGAATTCTGAAATTCAGGATTAATTAAATGTAACTGCTTTCAGACACAAAGTATGTTAGGCATACTTCCCCTCTGTGCTTCTTTCTGCCATCCTGAGCTTATAACAAAAACAAACCAGAAATATACCAACTTAACACAGATCCACAAACCACCTGATTCTTTACCAAGTGCCAACAGCAACCATTTCCATTACTATTTTTACAGACCACTAATTACTTCCAACAGATTAACACAAAGACAAAACATCATCAGCAAATGCATTGCTTGATGTCTGGAGAAACTGAAAAAAAATACTTTACATGTATTATGTTTTTTGGATGTATATACATCCTCACTATGGAATGTGGCTATGCACATGAACATATTCAACAGTTTTTAATTTATAGGTTCATAGATTGATAGGTATGTACTAGGCTAGCTGCCGTTGTGGGCCATTTTATATCTAGCCAGTTTCCCTTTTGGGGCTTATTTGGTTAGAGATTGTCCTTACCCATCTCATTGTCAATAATTATATATTAGCTGGATCATACCATAGATAATTTGAGGGAACCCATGCATGGGATAAAAAAATTAGGTGTTGCCTCTGTCCATTAGTAGTTCGTGGGGACAGACCTGGGGTAAATTTTCTGTTTTCCATTCATAGGTGCAAGTTGCACCTGAATATGGACAGGTATGGTGTTTGTTTTGTGTGGATAGGGAGTTTTTTCCAGGGCAGCAGTATCCTCTGCAAGATATACCTGTCTCTTCAAATAGTTCTGTTGATGTTGCAGAAGAGGCTTAGATCCCTAGACTGAGTAATTCTGATGTCATTTGACTTGCTGATGTGCAGTATATCCATCAGTACTGGGTCGGATGATGCCTTGTATGCTAGACACAGGTTACTTCTTAGCAGGCGGTGGGATACTGAGTACAGTGACAGGGCTTTGAGTTGGTGATATGTTGTTTAGGCCTTGTATTCTTTTAGTAAGGTATCTCTGTGAGTGCTCCATGTGTTGCATATGCCTGGACAGATACACGCCAACAGGATCATTGTATTCAATGATTGGCCTAATGAGGGCAGGGTAAAGGGGAACAATGACATCTCTAGAGTTATACACAATCTCTTTGTTTAGCTGTGTCATATAGAAGGACTTTCTTGCAAGAATGGACTCATGTTTGTCAAAAGGTAGGTCACTGTCCATATAACTTTCCAAATCCCAAACAACTGAGTTCAACTCCTAAGGTCATATTATTAACGTGGTAGTTCCGTGGGATTTTTGACTCCCCAAAGGATACAATAATGCATTTTTGGGGGATTTAGTTTCAGTCCATGAGTTTGGCACCAGTTATTTATTTGGGACAAACCTTCCTGCAGGATAACTAAGTCATTTGGGGATTCAATGACTGCTCCTGGCTTGCAGTCATCTGCAAAATTAGTCAGTCATAGCTCTATGGTTTTCGCTTTTACTTCAGCAAAGTAGATTTCAAACATGAGAGGTCTCATCACACAACTCTAGGGGACTCCACTGGTGACTCATCTCTTTGTGGAGGTAACTTCCCCCGTTTGAGTCTTCTGCATACTATCTCTGAGCCAGATGACAATCTAGCATGTGCCATAGGGGTTTATTCCCAATTTATTTATCTTTTCACTATGCCTGAGTGGGGAATTGTGTCAAAAGCTTTGCTCGTGTCTAGGTACGCATTGTGCATCATTTTACCTTCACTCATTTCTTTGAAGACCTTTTTAAAAAAGTCCACCAGGTTAAATAAATATGAGCTGCTTTTAATGAATCCAAACTGAGATGAGTCTAGTGTTTGGTTGTTCCCTATGTCCTTATTGGTTAGTTCTATGATACGTCATTCCATGACTTTGCATATGAGGCTGGTCATCCTTAAGGGTCTGTCATTGCCTAAGCCTGAAGAAGGTCCTCCCTTATGCAGGGGAATGACTGTAGCCGTTCTACATTCATTTGGTACAAAACCTAAAAAAAATTAGAAAATTAAAAAGACAAATGTATGACTTTAAAATTAGAAAATTAAAAATAAATGTCTTTTTTATATGTTGGAAGATACAAACACCATCATTTCTGTCCCATCATCATGCAGATTGCATTGATGATGTCATTACAGTGGAATTAATACAAGGCTACACAGGAAAGCATTTTTCTGTTGTCTATGTGGCTAGAATTCTGGATTATTTTATTCCCCTAATGTGTTGCAGATGCATACAAAATTTGTTTTAACAAAAGAACAACACTTCTGAAATACAAATATGCTTTGAGACGTGATGGATGTCAAACATCTGAAAGGTATATGTGGGAAATACAAATCTCAGTGGCTTGGCACTGAGACGATATCTGTGCATGTTTACAGCCAGATGTATGAAACATAAGTAACTGTTACGCAGCACTTTGTAAATGAAGCAGACAGTAAGTGCTACAACTGTAAGGTCAACATATACATATACATATTGCCATTCCTAGAGCTGGCATTACAACAGCATATGATTAAAACATGCAGGAAATATGTAATGGTTTTACTGTGACATGTCAACTTAAGGTCTTATATAAATCCCTCAGCAGAATTACAGCACCAGCAATAAACTTACCATGTTTATAATGTATTCTTTTAATATGCAAAAGTTTCCTGTAGGTCAGATTTCCCGGGAAGAATTTCTTGTTTTTTTGTTTTATTTTTTGTATTAGCAACATGTCACACATAGAAAAGCCTGCCCACATGTCAGTTCCTCTAAGGCAATGTATAATATGAACTTCATGCAATTCTAATAGGTTATTTGTTTACAGAACACAGTCAGAAAATGTTGTCTTGCCAGAAAGAAATTCTGAAATGAGAAGCTAGCTGCATGCATAGTGTGGACTTTCTGTTCACGCAGCATTATTGAGCATAGATCGAGTAGCTCTGCATTGGAGTATAATGCCATAATGTAACAAAACCATGCTGTGAAACACTTATTTGTAATCTCAATAAAAGGCACTTTTTATCTTTCTCTATTAGGCACTCAAAAGAGAAAAGTTCAGCTAAATTTGAAGTATTCCCTAGGTGTAAAACACACTGTAGAATGCCACTATTTGATTAAGGACAGCGGTCTTCTCATTCGTTATTTAAATGGTAGCACACTACCATTGTCATACTATGTAGTTTAGGAACCAGATAAAATCAAATCCAAGTTGTTGCAGAATGAGAAAGTTATTTATTTATTTCACATTTGTGAACCGGGTTAGTGCAACTGAGTTTGCAAACAAACCCATTTTCAGAGGAGACCCGAGGGGAAAAGCCCCAGCAAACATAAGTAAAGACTGGTACCATACTTTGGTACAGATGTGGGCAAACACTTGATGGGGTGGCAGGGGTCCTTGTCAGTGCCTCCATGTTGAGTAATTATTGATTTGTGTGCACATAGAATTTATTGTGTTTTTCTTTTCTTTGCAGAGTGTTAAAGTGCAGAAGGCATCATGCGGTGGCTTTAAAAAGGGATTTGAAAGGTGATGTTTTGATAGGATGGATGTCTTGCCACTGGAATGAGGCACAAGGAGGATCTGAGTAATTACATTAGTAGGGCATGTTAGAGCTCTTTGTTTAGGTAATGGGAGCTGATTATTGCATTGGTATAGGGGGAAAGTAAGGAAGCTGTAGGTAGGGGCGCCAAGGGGAAAACTGTCGGAGATGGTTTATAGGGAGTGTGGGGATCCCACAGGATGAGTAGAGTCATGACATTCAAAGGAGCACAGGAACTTATTAGGCTAAAGCCCTATGGCTCTTGCAAGCCAGTGAAGTTCAATCACTGATTTCTTGGAACCTTGGGGTGGTTGTGTTACCTCATCCAGTTGTTTGAATCATATGTGGGGGGAAGGGACAATGAGGTTTGACAGGATGCTGGAGTTTGTTCCTAATGGGTGGTATTTTCTGGGTGACAAATTTGTCCCTTTAGTAGGTCGCGTTAATGTTACATACCAGGTTAAGACTTTACAGAATAGCCCAAGGATCATTTCACTGTGGGTTTGGGGTGAATTTTATAGAGAGGGTTTTAGGAAGCATGGTAGGTGGCTGTGTTGGGGTAGTTTTAGACACTGGGTGCATGGTTACAGGGGAGTTAGAAGGTTTAAAGGAAGCTTGGTTGCAGGACAGGCAGCTGTAGGACAGGTCTTAATTACCTACTAGTGGTGTAGGTGACTTAAGGAAAGAGTTTTCAAGGGGAAAGGCTAGGGAGAAATAGCAGCTAATAATGGTTTGTTAATGAGTGAATCGGGGGTGTTTATGGCTGGGCACGTAGAGTATTTCATTGCTGAGTATAGGTGAGTTTTCAGGATCTAGGTCAAGGGGTGATGGTTTAAGGTTAGAAGTTTTGGAGTTAGATTGCTCCCTATGGTAACTGAGTGTTGCACATCCAGAGTGGGGTAGTTGGTGGAATAAAGTGATATGCTACTGTTGACAGGGGGCCTGGGTGTGACACTTGTTACTAGTTGTTTTCACTAGGTGTCAATTTGAGTTCAAGGGGTTATAGTTTGTGTTGGGTACACCAAATGATGTTTGGCTTGACTTATGGGAAGTAAGGTTTTGAACAATTTTGGGTAGAAGGGAGGGGAAACAGCCTGGTCAGGCTGGTTGGCGGAGAAGAGGGATAGGCTTGCCCTCTTCTGTTCCCCCTCTGGTGTCTGCATGTTCATTTCAATGATCTGGTGAAAAGAAAATGAGCAGTTGGGGGTAACTTGCTGAGGTAAGGATGCTGCTTATTGGTGGAAGGTAATTCAATGAAAGGTGTATTAAGTGAGGTGGGACGCTGCTTCATAAGTAAATAAGCGAACAGAGGTATGGACCCTGCTTGTTGGGCAGGGTGAGTAGGTATCCTGCCCTGATTAACATTACAAGGATGGTGCTTCATAAGTAAAGTAAGTGAGCAGAGGTATGGACCCTGCTTACTGAGTCAGGGTGAGTAGGTAAGCTGCCCTGATTAACATTACAAGGAGGTTATGCTGTGTTTAGAATCAATTATATTATGAATAGTTGTAATTAATGAATTTGGTGAACAAATTTATGTTATGAAATTAATAAAATTCGTCAAATGCCATTCAGTGTGATGTGTTTATTGAAGGGGACTGGGACAAATGTATGCCTTTAAAATTAGAAAATTAAAAAGACAAATGAATGCCTTTTTTATATGTTGGAAGATACACACACCATCATTTCTGTCCCATCATCATGCAGATTGTATTGATGATGTCATTACAGTGGAATTAATACAAGGCTATACAGGAAAGCATTTTTCTGTTGTCTATGTACCTAGAATTCTGGATTGTTGTATTCCCCTAACGTGTTGCAGATACATACAAAATACAAAAGAAAGGACACCACTTCTGAAATACAAATGTGCTTTGAGACGTGATGGATGTCAAACATCTGAAAGGTATATGTGGGATGGCAACATGCGTGAATGGGCGTTCCTTCATTGAAGGTTGTGCTTTAGGCCCAGCAAGCCAGCACGTAAAACTCTACTGCCAATCATTAGCGGACCGGAGTTCCGCTGTGGCGACCCCTAACCGGGAAAAGCCGAAAGACACAAACAAACAAATCTCAGTGGCTTGGCACTGAGATGATATCTGTGCATGTTTACAGCCAGATGTATGAAACATAAGTAACTGTTATGCAGCACTTTGTAAATGAAGTAGACAGTAAGTGCTACAGCTGTAAGGTCAACATATACATATACATATTGCCATTCCTAGAGCTGGCATTACAACAGCATATGCTTAAAACATGCAGAATTACAGCACCAGCAATAAACTTACCATGTTTATAATGTATTCTTTTAATATGCAAAAGTTTCCTGTAGGTCAGATTTCCCGGGAAGAGTTTCTTCTTTTTTGTTTTATTTTTTGTATTAGCAACATGTCACACATAGAAAAGCCTGCCCACATGTCAGTTCCTCTAAGGCAATGTATAATATGAACTTCATGCAATTCTAATAGGTTATTTGTTTACAGAACACAGTCAGAAAATGTTGTCTTGCCAGAAAGAAATTCTGAAATGAGAAGCTAGCTGCATGCATAGTGTGGACTTTCTGTTCACGCAGCATTTTGAGCATAGATCGAGTAGCTCTGCATTTGAGTATAATGCCAGAATGTAACAAAACCATGCTGTGAAACACTTATTTGTAATCTCAATAAAAGGCACCTTTTATCTTTCCCTATTAGGCACTCAAAAGAGAAAAGTTCGGCTAGATTTGAAGTATTCCCTAGGTGTAAAACACACTGTAGAATGCCACTATTTGATTAAGGACAGCGGTCTTCTCATTCGTTATTTAAATGGTAGCACACTACCATTGTCATACTACGTAGTTTAGGAACCAGATAAAATCAAATCCAAGTTGTTGCAGAATGAGAAAGTTATTTATTTATTTCACATTTGTGAACCGGGTTAGTGCAACTGAGTTTGCAAACGAACCCGTTTTCAGAGGAGACCCGAGGGGAAAAGTCCCAGCAAACATAAGTAAAGATAAAGTGACAATATACAAATATTAAATAATCACAATACAAAATTGTAAAAAAGAAAAGGTTATTAACTATTTGCATTGCACTGATAGTAAGCAACCTATTTTCAGTGGAGACCCAAGGGAAAGAGCCACAGCAAACATAAGTAAAGATAAACATACAGGACAAAAACTATTAAAAATAACACTGCAAATATGAAATTAATAACAAAGAGAAAAACAGAAGACAAAAAATTGTGAACATTAAGATTTGCACTGATAGCAGTGGTCTAAATTTACTACATATAAGAGTAAAAACAAAAGGATAATCGTTGTTCAAAAGAAGGAAAATGTGCAGACATTGATAGGAAGTGAGGGGAAAAAGATAAATAGTGTGGAGAATGGCAGGGGGAGAGAAAGGAGGGGCTATCGTAGGGCTATAGTAGTAGAGCTAAGGGTTTAGGAGGTTAACAGAGAAAGAAAGCTAGGAGATGCAAGTGGTTATACAGTAGGAAAAGTTTAATCATTTGAGCACGTTCATCCAAAACGTCCAGGACTTTATCAGACAGTAACTGACACAGTGGCATACCTGGAGATATCACTACTATTTTAAAGCCTCTACTTTCTTGACCAGACTACACAGACAGTTCTAGAAATGGGCTACAATTGGCACAATGAGTACAAGTGGAATGGTCACATAAATTGGAAATGAACTGTAATGCAGATATATTGGTAGAGACTATCAAAACACAGTTATAAAAGTTAAACCGTTCAATATTTTGTAGTAGACTGTTTTGGAACCCCAGATCTTAATACTCATATTTAAAGTGTATTGAGGACAGGAAGATGTCCTTTTAGATAAAATGTTAATGCAAAATCTTCATGGCAAATTTCTCACTGATAGGTAACAGTTCCCTATAATAGTTTAACTTGCTCCAGTTCTGAAAAACATAATTTTCCTGGACAATGAAAAAGTGGCTTTTGTCTTATACTGGGTCATAGTTTCATGTAACAGTTTCCCTATTTTTTCAGTAATACCATTTCAAATGCAGGATAATAAGTGCATATCTCAGTTCCTGTACAGTAATTCGTAATAAGAAGTTTATGCAATTCAATCAAGATACATGCGTACAAAACACAAGTTAAAATGTGGCTTTGTCTGGTTAAATACATGATTCTCTACTTATGCTTTTATGACAAAGTTAAGCATCAGTACTGGGGAAATAACTGTATCCTACCCTTTTTAGCAGAGGCCATTAAGGCCTGATTTGGAAACTGGTTCTAATGCTACACTGTGACAAGTATGTTGTGAGGCACTGACCTGGAAGCTCTATATAGGGGCCGATAGTTCATTTCTCCTTAAGCATTCATAATAAAAAATGTGGGAACTATAAAATGATGAATGGCTACTAAAATCACTCATGAGTTCCACCCTACACCGGATGTGCAATGTCTATAACGGGATATATGCCAGATCCCGTTAGGCAGTTCATAACAAATAGTTTGTGGACATTGTGATATAGTGTATGTGTGTACCAAAACTAATGAAAGCCATTCTACACTTATTAGGTAATATATATTATAGACCATATATCAGGTTCCCTTAGGCAGTTCATAATGAAAGCATTGAGCTAATAGTAATATGATGAGTGAGTACTGACTGATAGAGTATAGGCAAAGAGAAAAGGATAGGTGAATCCTAAGTGAAAGACCAGCACTAGCAGAGTTTTTAGTTGAATCTAGAACAGAAATTGCTGACAAAAAAGGGATAATTAGTAGACCATACATTATATTGCATAATAACTATAAGAACCAATCAGAGGAGGTTAGAAAAGATTTGGAAGAGATACTGTAGAAGCAATTTACAAAGGATAAATGGGAAGACATATGTATGGCTTCCAAGTATGTAACCAACTCAAGAAGTTTTAGAATCTTTACTTGGAAGTGCTTGCATAGCTATTTTTATACACACATCACACTTCCAATAATGTTTCCACAGGTAGATAGCAAATGCTAGAGGTGTGATAGGCAAAGAGAGGGTGTGTGTGTGTGTGTGTGTGTGTGTGTGTGTGTGTGTGTGTGTGTGAGAGAGAGAGAGAGAGAGAGAGAGAGAGAGAGAGAGAGAGAGAGAGAAAGAGTTAACTGGATTCATGTTTTCTGGGAGTGTAGTGAGTTGGTAGATTTTAGATTTTAAAATTCCCTACAGAGTACTCTGTCACAAATATTGGGAGAGAAAATGTCAGTAAGAAAAGAAGGATCAGTCACTCTGAGCAGAATGTGCATGCTCACACATAATGGCAATGGACTGTAATGCCACTGGTACTATGTCATATTCCAATAGCAAACGTACGTTTACTTCTTGGATACTTAATGCAGGTGTATATCTCACAAAACGTTTGGCATTTTCAATTAAATTTTTAGACAACAAATTTGAATATCCATCGATAGACTGTTATTAGGTTGTATTTTCAGATGAAGAGGTAATATAACAGCTGTAAAATCTATTTCTGCAAGACCATTCACAATCACAATTCACCAAAATTATGTTTCTTTCTGGTGTCTAATAACAATTCAAACTGTAAAAAACACGTCATTCTAGAAAAACAATTTGTGGCTTTACTTGTGCATTGTCCCAATTCCTAGTAATGCTTTTCCTTTATCACAGTCATGCCATTCTAAATGATGGAAAACATGTCCATATCTCAGTTCCCCTAAGACATAACTTCATGTATTTCTAAGATGATGGTGCTAGGGATCATGATGAACTCAGACATTTTGCCACACTATGTAAAAAATGAATTTTTTACTTCTGCTGCAGTGACAAGTTAGCACACATATTCTGTGTGCATCACTTTTGACCGTCCTTCTGGGCAAAGGTGAAGTATCTCGTATATTACTGGTAATGAGTAGGAGGAAAGCTTTATGTGATGCATACACTGGTCTCTCATTTCTATAGCCTCATAAGCTGCACATTGGTGTACAGGTGATATCAGGATAGCCTCTCTGCTGGGGAGGTGGGAGGGATGAGTGAATGCAACCTGTCATAGCAGCATTTATGCTAACGTATCACACTTCCATCACTGCCTTTAGTGCAGGTGCTATTTGAAGTAGAGAAATAACAGAAAGGTTTCCTTTTGAATTGCTGTGGACTGTGTTACTTTCCAGTCTAGGATATGTTTTACGATAGGAAGCAGTCATTCTGGTGAAACAGTGAAGAAGAGGAAACATTTTCCTAAATGACATTCGCATCTTATGTTAATTCCCAATGTAAGTTAAGAAACAGTAGGAGGCAGTAGATGGGGGCAACATGGCAGCTGTATTGTCAGTCACACTGATTGTATTACTGAATTCCAAAAGGAGATATATACCCCATTCCTCAGTAGGTAGGCATGCATTTGTCTTTGAGTGTTTGAGGTATTTATAACATGTGCATGGCTGATCACATTTTGAAACACAATATTATGAACCTAACAGATGTAACCATGATTAAATTCAGAATATCTAAAGTGCTACTATGTAGAAGTTCAGGAGACCATTGAGGAGCCTTGGCAAATTTCCCCAAAGCACTACCTGATTCAATGACTTTATTAAGTTCCCACAGTAAACACATAAAGGGTGAGGGTATCTAACCCTGGACAACAGGAAGTAGCTTGTTTACACCTCATAGCTTTCATTCTCTTTGCTAATTATCAAAACCCTCTAGGCTAACTGCTGTACTTCCAAAGCACTAACTGCCAGACTCACCTGGCTCAGGTTATGACATACAAAGGCAGCATGCAAGGCCAGCTTCATGGCATAGAGGGTGAGAAAGATCTGAGTATGACTTAGACATACTAGCTCTGATTAGCAGCCAAAGCACAAAAGTAGATAGGGGAAGGGAAAATAATAAAGAAGTCACACCTTTTTATCTTTGCCAAGGTAGGGGAAGGCTGAGGATGCATATATCCAAGGTGCACTTTCTATGTTGTAGTTCCTGGTGAAGATTGGAGACCAGATAACTACTCTTACTTCCACAATGCTAAAGATGTCTGAGATACATCACTAACAAAACTGGACAATATGCCCTGTGGAGGCACCGATGCCATATCAAATCATGTGCTAGTGGGCATGCACAGTAGGAACTGACTATGCTATACTAAACCTCTTTGACTATTTACACGTGGTGACGGCAACACTCACATCACTAACCTTTTGCTCAGGAAGAACAGCCATATTGGCTCTACTCCTTATTTTAATAACATATCACAATCAGTAAGATGAGGGAGTAAGAGGAAGCTTGATACTGCAAGATGAAAGAGGCAGAATCCAAAGACAACAAGATGCCAAACTGTACATTTAGAGGAATGGACTACAGAGAAAGGTATGCTATCACCTTATTATGCAGGCCCCTCATTAGGAAAGGACTGTAGTACTGTGTGTGGTTGCATATGCTGTAAGACTATAGACAAGTAAAATAGCACAAAGGTACAATTTGTATGTTATTATAATTGTTACAACTCTGATCAAGATGTGATTGCAGAGCAACTCCATGCAGAGGGATAAAGCCATTACTGTGACTTACCCGTGTTTGACTGGTAGCAAGGGGAACTGGAAGGGTCTAATGGGGAGGGATGCAGCTTAGGCTCACTGCAATAGCAACATCAAGAGCCTGGCAAGTGCAAGGAAGCAAATGGGGTATACCACTTGGCCAGAAGCTACTTGTGCACCAACAGAAACAGCAATTACGGTGAACACAAGGTTGCTGGGGGGGGGGTTAAGATACAATCTCCAGCAGCAATATAATGTTGCATTAGTGACCTTGATCTCCTTAATGCTCATGGACTCAACAGGTAATGATTATGTTAACCATACAGCTCCCTCAGCTCCTGTGGTGGACCCTCTGCCTTCTCCATACGGAGTGGATGAGACAGATTCCACAACCAGACCACAAAGCCTGAGCACTTCTACTTCTTCTTTTGATCTATCTTGAAAAAATGTTATCTATTCATCACAGTGTTCTTCATCGTCTGTCTCCAAAAAGACAGTAGCTGCAGCAGACACAAGCTGTATGTCTGTAGAGATACTGTACCCTGGGTGCCACACACCATGTTGTTCACATTACCTTTGCATAGTATTCAACATTGTTTCCGAAGCTGTAAGAAAAAGGGCACCTTAGCAATCCCAGATCATATAGCAACAATCAGTAGTAGGAGAATATGCTATAATCCAAATATTGATGATTTGGGACAAGTCCTGTGGGTGGTTGTTCTCTCAAGTATTTACAAAATCTTAGATAAAATTCAAATTGACCATTTGAGTGCCTAAAACTGGAATGCAAGTACTGCAGAATGCCAAGAACAATTGTTTCAAGACCGAAAAGTATGTAAACCAACTATTACACAAAATAATGAAATGAACCCTGATGATTACTCTGATAGGCTTTTAGAAAAATATTCTGGATAAACAAATCCTGCTAAAACAACACATAAAGAATTAAGGTCATCATTTATCAATGGGTAATAATCTTATATAGCAAAACAGAAAAAAACAAACTCCTTTGACATTCAGTACCTTGAAATCACATGTGAGGTACAGCATAAATAATTTAAAAAAAAGCTAAAAGGGAAACAAAAATAAATTGAAAGAGATCCAGCTTCAAGCCCGTCAAATATGGGGCAACTGCTGAGGTAACACAGAAGCATAAGCAGAGGAAAAGGAAGAAAGGAACTGACAGAAATGGAAAGAACCCTTCCAACAACCACAGGGTGTGAGACCAGCTCTACCTCAGTCCTTGGACTCAGATGCAAATCTGTCTTTTAATTGTGGACAAACTGGACATTGGAAGTACAATTTTCCCTTTATCACCATCTAACAACAATTAGATGGGGATGGGGCACCGGCAGCAAAGCCAGACTTCTGCAGATGAAGTCCTACAGGGTTATACATGGTACCCAGAGCAAGGCTCTCCTCAAAGTTCCTCTTCTTGGGCAGCTCCTCCAGATTAGGTCAGGCTGATTCATGAAATGTTGCATGCTAGGCATTTTTGTGCCAATGCAATAAAATGTAATCATAAATTTAGCTTCAGGTAGGATATGGGTCAGTATCCCTTTCTGATGGGTACCAGAGTAACTAAAGCGATGCTTGCAGTGTTAGACCTTTCTCATGTACCACTCAAAAGAGCTCTGGTAAGAGCAATGAGAGTTGGTAGAACTTCTGTATGATTTGGTCCGGTCAGTGAGCAACATGCCTTCTTGCTAATCTCCTCTGATCCTTCAAAACTCTTGCAGATGGATTTGCTTTGTACATTAGGCTGCACCTTCCACTGAACCACGGATGGAATATTTATGGATATCATGTAAAGACAGAGAAATCAAGCAGGCAAAATATTGTCCAGAAAAGAACCAAGACATACTGTGATTTAAGTAGGAGAAAATTAGCTATTGTAACAAGTCCCTTCTCAACTATGGACCTCACACAATTATAATATGGAGATGTTGCTGTATAAAGATCCCAGTGTAGATTCATGTGGAGCAATTCAAATACTTGTGTCAGGTGGTACAGTATCCAATAAACAAGGAGGCAGAGGAATAAATAAAACTTGCAAATGAGTCCCCTGCTACAGCAGGTTATTACTACCAACATAGTAACTGAAATGCTTCCTCCGTGTCTATAAAAAAGAAAGAAACAGTGAGAGATACTTACAATGTGTGCAAAGACTCATGAGTGGTAAAAGACATTGTGATCCTGGTGTTATCCACAGTGCCAAACCTTACTGTTAGCTTTAGCTCCATTCTACTATAAAGTAGCTAGGTATTTTTCTGTAACTGATATTTCATCTGCCTTTTCTCCATTCCAGTGCATCTTAACAGTAAATCGTTATTTGCACTTGGACTCCAGCACCCCAAGCATATGCTATTACTCTCTCTATTCTTTCAGATGTTGAAACATGAAATGAATAAGTTAAAATTCACTGCAGATTCAGTCATATTGCAATATGTGAATGATTTGTAAGTACCAACCCTCTCCTTTTGGCTGTGCCAAATGAATACCAAATATCTGTTGCAGGAGTTAGCAAAAAAGGAGTTTAATGTTGCAAGAGGAAAAGCAGCAGCTATCAAAAACTTACCTAACGTATCATGGGCATGTTCTCTTAATGATAATCACCATATTTTCAATTGTGAGTTAAAGCCATACAAAAATGTTCCTTATACAATTAATCTGCAACAACTTAGGGCATTACAAGGTTTTGTGGGATTCTGCAAACAGTAGTTTCTTGGCTATGTAGAAACTGCTAAACCTCTCATCGCTTTACTGAAAAGGATAGACCAGAAACCATATCTTGGGAGGAAGAACACTAAAATGCCTTTTACAATTATAAATCTGGAATTAATGCATACTCCTTACCTAGAAATTTCAGATTATAACACAACTTTTTGACTTTTTTGCTATGAATGAATTAAAATGAGCCAATTATTAACCCCAAACCATGGAAATAACTATTAGCCTGTAGTTTATTAAACAATGTTAGATTCAGTAGCTGCCGGCTGATCTCCATTTTTGTGAATAGTGTCAGAAGTTGCAGAATTAGTCATACTCTTGACACGAAGACATGAGATAGTGGTGACAGTCCCAAATGATTTAGCAGTTCTTTTTCTTGAGTGAAATACTTATTATCTGTCTCCAGCATTCCTGACAAAATATGAAATATGACAGTTATCTGACCTTGAAATAAAATTAGTCAACAGTCTTCTATAAATCCTGCCCTCTTATAGTCTACCAATGATGGTGATACATCAAATCATTGTATTTCTGTGGCTAACCATTTGTTATATCCTAAAATTAAATTATTCGAAGAAGCATTTCAGAATCCTGACTAGAAATTGTTTATGTAGGTCTCGTTTCAGAATACCAAATGAAACAGTTATTGTAGGATATGCAATGTGCAATGCTCATCAAGTGTTGATAAAAGGACAGCTACTAGAAAATGGTTCTACAAAAATAAACAAGTTAACTGCATAAAATAAGGTCTGTAAACTTGCAAAGAATAAGTTTCTACCTGTCTATGTATATATGTATGTATGTATGTATATATGTATGTATGTATGTATCTACTCAGAAGAGTACAAGGAGTATGCCTGGCTACACCTGTAGTCCCATGTAGAATTAATTCTGACTAAGGTACATACTTTACAAGTCAGGTTATTATAAAAATAGCATTCAAAACTCTTAACCTTAACTTGCAATTGCAATTGCACTGTCTGCAATGGCAACAAGCTTAACTCATTCCCTCCAATAAAGCTCTGGAAGTTTGCACTGTGACTTTTAATGTGCGGAGCTTAAGCCTTTTGATAGAATCAAATTAAGTCCTCACATTTCAAACAAACGTTCATATCTCTGAAACCATAGGTGTTACTAAAGAAATGTAAATAGCTGACTCTTCAGCACAAACTATTCTTATAATGGTAGTATTCTTCAGGTTCTAGGTCTTCAAAAAACTGGATTTTATTAAGTCACTGTAAACATAGAAACTAGTAAGCTTGCAATATTTTGTAAACATCTTATAATATATCAGTAATCACTCCAGTTACACTCACACACTTGGCAGTATTTGTTCATCCAGATGAGAGCTTTCATATAAGAAAAAGTAGTCCTGTCTGTGCTACTTGTTTGCCAGTATATTTAGGAAAACATGACTTTTATGATAATGCAAATAAATATTGGGCAGGATTCACGAAGGCTTGCATGGAGTGTAAGAGATGTGCAACACTCCATGCAAGCCTCGCGATCCAGGAACAGCCCTAAACTCCGTGTAAGAGACCAGCTAAAACGTCTCATACATGGACTGGGCGTGGACATGCTAAATACCTCCCTTGCATCCGAAAGGTATGCAAATGAGGTATATTAGCGATCCACGAAGCAGAAACCAGTCCGTGTAGGAGACGTTTTAGCTGCAGAAATGTACTCAGTTGACAACTGAGTACATTCCTGCAAAATCCACAACGGAGCGATGTCAGCTCCAAAAAAAGGTTGCATATGATTCAGGCAGCATGCCAATGGCCAAATATGTGGCCATTGGCAAGATAACCCTTGCAAAATTATAAAAAATATGTTTTTTTTTCGGCAATCGCCGATGTTTAAACCCAGCGCAGCCCCGCACAAACGGGCTGCGCTGTATAAAAACATAAAAAAGAAGGTTATAAGCCCACAAATGTGGGTTTCATGCAATACATGGAATGACAATGCAGGGACCAGCAGGCCAAAACCAACATGGCCACCGTGTAGTGGTTGCTAAGGGGGGAAGCTGAGTCTAAGACATGTAACTAAGCATTAGTAGGCAATCTCATGTAAATGAGGGTTAGGATACTGAATCTCACAGTCACATAACAAATGAGCATGGTCTGAGTAGTGTAAGAGATACAAAAGGGGGAGGAATAGAGTAGGAGATAGGTGACATCACAGGGGGGAATGGTAGAAAGAAACGCAGTTCATTGGAGGCCAGTGTAACATGACAGATGACAGGCACAGATCATGGAAAGAGGTGTGCCACTAGATAAGTCATGGAAAGACAAGAAATGGAAGGTGTACACTATTACCTACACCAAAGTTTCTGGCTGGCCGTGCATGCACACGCAGCGCCGCAATGAAGCGTGAGTAAGGCAGTGTCTTGGCGTGTAAGGCAGTGTGAGCATGTGGGAGCGTGTTGGGAGATGTTTAACACTGTTTGCGTGGGTGTGCACACGTGTAAGGCAGTCTGAGTATGTTGGAGGCTGTTGGCAGTCGTGTAACAGTGTTTGCGTGGGTGTCTGCTGCGTTTAAACCTGAATAAGTAGATTCTTAACCGTGGAAGCATGTGCTGGCAATGTAAGCCACTGTGAGCTGTGTCAGATAGTATGCAAGGTACTCCCCCCCTGAGGAAACAGAAAGGAAAAAGGAAGCAACAGAATTAATAGGAAGCTAGCAGGGATAACTGCTGAAGCTAGCAGGTGAAAATAATTAGAAGCAGGCAATTACACAGGCAGAATAGTAGCCCAGCCCAGCACTTAAAACTCTGCAAACAGTAGTGCAGGATGTTTTCATTAAGAGACACTGCAAGACAGGAGTAAGCTAATAGAAGTGAAAACTGAAAAAGCTGAACTCAGAGCAGATGCTAGGGGCTGCCATAGCTGTCATAATGAGACATAGGTGACTTGCTGAGGGTGGTGACAATGCAGATGGTGCCAGACAACTCACAGTGAGGAGACGGAGAAGAGTGTACAGGCCCAGGGTCACCTACCATGGGTTACATGAGCTGGAGATAGTAGAGCGCTATAGAGTGGACAGAGAGCTCCTGCAGCAGATTGTTGAGCTGTGCAGGCCACGCCTCACACACAGAACCAACAGAGGGGAACCCATCCCAGTGGAAACCAAGGTATGTGTTGGCCTAAGAATACTAGCAACAGGTACCTTCCAGAGACCAACTGGCGATATGATGGGGATATCACAGGCATCAGCCTCCAGGGTACTACACCAGTTACTGGATGCCATGTCAGCACATGTCGGTGATCATGTATATTTTCCCAATGCCCGTGAGGTATTGGCCAGCAATATGCGTCTCTTCCAGCAAATAGCGGAATACCCTGAGGTACTGGGTGCTATAGACTGCACGCACATACGCATCAAAGCACCAGCAGGAGAGCAGGGTAGGGCCTACATAAACCGCAAGGGCTTCCCCTCCATCAACTGCCAGGTCGTGTGTGATGCCCAGGGCATAATAATGAATGTGTGGGCTGGCTGCCCTGGGAGTTATCACGATTCCCACATCTGGCATTTGACGCAGCTGTACCAGACATTTGTCAATTGGGACATCCCACACGGACACCTAGTGGGGGATGCAGGTTATGCACTGGAGCCGTGGCTGATGACACCCATCAGAAACGCACACACACCTGAACAAGAACGCCATAATGAGGCACAGGCACAAACACGTAATGTGATAGAGCATGTGTTTGGGCTGCTCAAGTCACGGTTCCGGTGTCAGGACACATCTGGTGGAGCCTTGCAGTGCACACCAACTACATGTACCCAAATTGTCATGGTATGTGCTATGCTACATAATATGATCTTGCGAAAACAGCTGCAGCAGGACCAGCATATGGCCGGGCCAAACAGCCCCCCACCATTGCCAAGGCCATCACAGGCAGAGCGTGACTCGGAGGAGGAACAACCTGAGCCTGCCCCAGTAGGCAGAAGGAGGCATGCCCAGTATGCTCTGGCCTTGGCAAAGAGGCAATGCATAGCACATACATTGGCTCAGTAGGAACCTTGGGAATGATACCCCTCTGACTCACTCATATAGTAACAGGGATGCCTAACGTGACACAACCTGCTCTCAAACATGTACAGGGAAGTGTAATATGCGCATCCAACAGAGGCAGCCCTGCAGCACCACCTGAGGCATGAATGCTATGTGTTAAGTAATGTAACGCCAAGTACTATATGCACACCAGAGGACCCTGACTAACATCCTACCCTCACCAAGCATCATGCCACAACATGACAACGAGATGATCAAGTGCAACAATTGACTGAAGTATCGCAGTTAGTCAAAGGGGACCCAATGTGTGCCAGTCTGGGATGACATGCTGAGCATGACATGATACACCACCTGCTAGGACTGGCGTGCACCTATCAGTGCAGGCCGTATGGATACTGGCAAAGGCTGTTGTCACCCACAGTGTGCCCTGAATAGGTAAGGCTCAAAACACAAACCTATCCCCATAGGTACAAGAAGGGATAAGAATAAGATAAGGGATAAGTTGAAACAGCAAGATGCATGCAGTCTAAACTCACCCAGTATGGAGAATGTTGATAACTGTGCTGTAACAGAAAACTGAGGCAAGGCTCACAACAGCACCCTAACACTACCAGGTTACACCTCATACTGTGCTGTACAGCCTCAAAACTTGGAACAAGCTACAAAAGGAGGGTGACTAGCAAGAATTGTCAAGGATAACCACACCCCCATGTCGGTATCACAACAAAAAGCAGCATAGACTAGCCATGCTCAAGTAACAGTGGCTAAAACTGCCCCCCAGTTTATAGCCTGCTACAGACTACTGTCCCAACACCAGGAACTGCATCCGGCCTATGCTGGAATACATGAATATATCAAGTCCTCCAACCCACATTATATTGGGTGACTGCAAATACCCAGACATAGACTGGGAGCATTATACTAGCTCCAACAGTGTCGGACAAAGGTTCATAGAATCCACAAACCAAAAGGCCCAGGAACAATGTACCACTCCCACAAGAGGGTTAAGCATACTGGATGTGATAATCAGCAACATGGGTACTGGATGTCAAGATGAGAAGTGTATTGCTCACTGGTAAAACCAGACCATAGAGTAATCACACTGGATATACAAATCCTGACCACAGTCCCTGGCCGGGAAACCACAGTGGAAAACATGTGTTAAGCAATATTTGCACTCCTCCAAACTGATGTGGAATCCATTAAAGGTCCTGTGCAGGTGCAAAATATGGGCCACACCTCAGAACCTGTAATACAGCCATTCCATGAACACTGCCAGGAATGCTTGGATTATGCAGTCCTAAATTAAAACAAGACACAGTGCCTAAATCTGGCATGGTGGACACCAGCCATAACCAAAACATGCAAGAGAATGAGGAAGCTACTACATGATAGAGCAAACATGAACAATGAAGTAATCACTGATCAGTAGTATGGCAATAAAATCTGTCCACACATGCAATCCACTAAGGCCAGCCACAACAAGTGGAATTTGTGAATCCTGAGGCAATGTCACACCTGCCCCAAGTACACAGACAACCCCCAACTCCACCCAAGAAATACAAAAATATGTGAGAGATGCAACCATCCATCCAAACTGGAGGCTGAGCTCCCTCAACTCAGTACTCCCAAAACAAGTCAGTAGGAGAAGGTAACCACACACACCACAAACACAGTCCCACATAGACCTATCACAACTGCAAACCAAACACATAAACACAGAAAAACATTCCTGGAGGCACAAATTACAAACACAGCACACCAACAGAGGCGTCTAAAGCAGACACCCAATCAAACAGCCTCCAAACATAGCACATGCAACACATAGCACACAAAGCTGGTGTGCCAAACAGTCACAGGCCAGAAGGAGAAACAACATGCCTGATACAGTTGTAATAGGTGACTCCATAGTCAGACACACTGCTGTCCCGCACACCAGACTGAACAAGGGAAAGGGTACAGTAAGCTGCCTGTAGGCTGCCACAATATGCCACATAACAGAAGTATGTAGGTCACTCCAAAGCAAGTAGAAATATGATGCAGTCATAGTCCATGCTGGTGTGAATGACCTGAGATGTACCGCCCTAGACTACATGAAAAGAGACATAGATGAGCTATCTGATTATGTAGTCCAGGCCGGTATGACACTCACCGCTCGCAGCATCCTACCCTTACCAAGAGTAATGCCACAGTACAAACACGGAATGATCAGTCATAGCAAGTGGCACACTTACTGGTGTCATTCCAAGGGGATCCAATGTCTGTCTGCTTGGGATGTCATGCTTGACAAGCCACGCAGCTGTCCTTGGGATGGCCTGCACCTGTTACCCTGGGTCTGAATATTGGATAAGGCCTTTGCCACCTCCATAGAGCCGTTTGTAGGCAAGGCTGAAAAGACTGACCCACCACCCTAGAAAACATAAGTGGGAAGAAACATAAGGGAAATGCTGACCAATGCCAGATGTGTACACCCCAATATGCATGCTCGAGGCCATCCCCAGAATGGAGAACATCGATGTCTGTGCAGTGACAGAAACCTGCTGCAAGCCTCCTGACAGCACACCAGCACTACCAGGTTATACCACGTATCATGTGTTATGGCCCCAAAACCTGGAACAAAACATAAAAGGAGGGTGAGTATCCATAGTCAGCACAGACACCCATACGTCCAGGTAACTGACAATGCACAAGGCATTGGAGTTCACCCATGTGCAACTAACTGTAGGCAAGACTGCTGTGCAGTCTGTAGCATGCTACAGACCGCACTCTCACACACAATAACCCCACCCAGCCGTCCTGAAGACACTGGACAGTATGAATGTCCCACCAAATAACAAACAAGGTACCACAAATTACCACATAGGTGATAAACCATTATGTATGGAAGGAGTAACCAGGGACCTAGGGACACAAGTGGACAGTAACCTGTTATGTGACACCCACATTGCCAATGTGGCTAGGAAGACTGTCTACATTTGACACCGTATCAGGAAAGGAGTCACATCTACGGCAACAGAGGTCATTGTGCCCCTATACTTTTCTCTAATCACACCCATAATCTAGTACAATGCCTCATATGGGATGTACCTTTCCTGACACCTGCAGCAGTTAGAAAGACCTCAAAGGTACCTCACCAAGAGGATAAAGGGTCCCAAATATATGTCATATGCTGCCTGGCTGTAGACACCCCAGCTGAATCCAGTCACATACTGCCTACACAGAGGCATTGCATGCCTGTTGTAGGAGGCCATGCCCAACACAGGAGTAATGGACATGCTCCACCCCAGAAAACACAAATCCATCGGAGCTGTGAGAGTGAGAGATGTCAACCTCAACAAATAATGAAATAGGATGTGCTGGTGGGACAAATACATAATCCAGAGGCTCCCCACACCCTGGACCAGAATCCCATTCCATGTTAGGCAGAGCCCCTCACTGACACTCTTCAACAGGAATCTTGCCAAGTTGATGGATGATTGTAGAGTTACACTGGGGGTCTTCACTGTGTCATGTCCAGACAGAGGCACAGCAAAGCAAATCATAAATGGCCATAATATTCACATGGCAAGGGGTGTCAAAAGCCACACACACTCTGGCTAGGCTAACAAATGCCCAGGGTGGATAGCCTAGTATGAACCTATGAACCTATGGAGATACAAATTGTACAGGACACTAAGTATAATCCCAAGGCTTTCACAACTGATGGTAGGAACCATGTTGGGAATTCACAGATATGCCCTGAATCACACAAATATCACAAACACACACACATATTGCCAACATACATCCTGACAGGTGCAGTGCAAACCCCGAATGCAGAATATCTATCCCAGCAGACTGATGGCCCCCTGACATTGCAGATGCTGAGGTAACAGCCAACATCTACAAAGCAAAACACACAGCAGCAATGGTATGAGATGGTGTCCTGGGCTTAGTGCAACATGGACTCCAAGATGAATGGAATGCCAAACCACACTACTGCTCAATGTCAGCCTTACCACAGAATATGTACCCAAAGAGCAGTGTACAACAACAGTGGTCCTTCTCAACAAAGGTGTTGCCTGAATGGATACTGAACACTACTACCCCAGAATCCTGAGAAGCTCGGTTTGCACAGCTATGGAAAGGATCAGCATGTACCACAGACATAAAGATATTGGGGACCTACTGACACCAGACCCAACCCAGTGTGGCCTTCTCAAGTGCAGATCCTGCCCCTAACCATGTTTGACTCAATTGAAACAGCCATTAAGGTCATTGATGAGGGCAATGTGCTCCACACAGTGTATCTGGACCTTGCAAAGGCTTCTATACAATACCCTACGTGTTCATTATAGATAGGCTCACCAGCTTAAATATAAACCCACATGTCAGTAGAGGGGTTGCAAACCAGACCAAGGACAGAACAGACATGGTCAGACATGCTGCAGCCATGTCAGACTACAAACCAGATATGTGATATTTTGTAGCTGTAATAAATATTATATTGGGGAAACAAAGTGAATGTTAGCAGAAAGAATTAAAGAACATATTAGGGATGTAAGGAATAATAAAATAAATAGCCCTATTGCTGAACATTTTAACTCTGTACAGTATGGTAATATAGATCATATAAAAGTTTCCATATTGGAACATGTTCCTCTTTATTATAATAATACAGAATGGCAGAATAATATATTGAGACAAAAAGAATCTATCTTGATTATGAAATATGGGACTTTACAACCATATGGCATGAATAAGGAATGTAACTGGCAAAGTCTTATTTAAAAACTGCAGCTTTAAATGTGTATTATTGATGTGATTTAATTACTTGATTGTATAATTAATTGATTGCTTTGTTCTATTTTGTATATATTGGGAAGTTTTAGAAGTCTTACTGTTTTACTCTGTAAAGGCTGTTGGCCGAGGCGCTAGAGAGAGACAAGATTTGTTCTGAATAAATTTTATCTTATTGGAAGGTAGAGCTAGGACTCACTGTTGGTCTTTGTTGTTGCTGCTTATAATTATTGCCGTTTTCTTGTTGTTTCATTACAAACCAGATATAATTGGCATCCCACAAGGCTTTGTCCTGGGATCTCCCTCGTCTGGTATATATGTCCCATAGGTACAGGCAAACATGGAAGGACTGTGTCCGAACATGTTTGCAGAGGACTACAAACTGCTCACCACATATGATCCACCAGCTGACACAAGCATCCCACAAAAGGGCCACATAGAAACAGACAACTGGTGCCATAGCCATGTCAGCAAGCTAAGTGCAGAAACGTGTATAGTCAACCCCGTGGATATACAGTAAGTGCCCACCAATTACCACATAGGTGTTAACCCATTATGTAGTTAACATGTAATGAGAGACCTGGGGACACAAGGTGATAGATATCCTGCATTGGACAAACATGTGCTGTAGTGTTTACAGAAACATACCACATACCCACCTAATCATGAAGGCTGTCAGATCTAGATAAGGGAGGTCATTGTGGCTCTGCAGTCATCCTTCATCAGCGGTACAATTGACTACAATAGCCCCTGTGGGATGTACCTCAGCAGACACCTCCATCAATTGTAAAGTCCCCAACAGTACCTCATCAGGAGTATCAAAGAGCTTGCACAGATGCCATGTGTTGCCTGTGTTGCTGGCATCAATAAACATGCTGCACCTTGTACAATCTGAATGGCAGTGAGCTATGCACATGAGAGACCTGAACCCCAGCACTGACTTACATAGGACAAGCTGTACTGCGTGATCCATAACACAGAAGCCACCCCCAGCACAGGCTACCCATAGAGTCACTTATCAATCTTCCTCAATAGGAATCCTGATGAGTGGATGGGAGATGGTAGATTTATCCTGGGCATCACTGTCATGTCACAGGTAGACAGAGGCACAGTATACTATCCATGACATATGTCATGGCAAACTCCACTTGCAATGTGTGTTGAAGGACAAACACACTCTCCAACTAGCATTAGACATGGACTAGGGCACATCGCTAGTGTTTGCAAATGTACACCTATGTTGTGGAATACACTACCAATGTTGGACAAGCCTGGTTTAAGTAGTTCATATCTGAACAGAATGCAACATGGTCAGATGTACACAACTGGCCCGTAACCAGGCTGTTGTGCCCACTATCGAAATGTAAAGCAGTGATAGCAGTAAAGCCCAGGATACTGTCCACCACAGTCAAAGTACTACCAGTACACTATACAGTACTACAGTGTTAGGTCAGTGTGAAAGGATGCTGACAACTGTATGCAAAGTATCCCATGCAACACTGCAGGCACAGTATAATCCTGTTATGTTCACACACAAAGCAGTTGTACAGTAACTACACAACATGACACACAACACACAACCATAAACGGGTGATAGTTGTTGAGGTTCACACTCATCCACAAATGTGGTGGGCTGCAGAGTCCAACATATGGAATGCTCACACTGGGCATGCTCACACACTTTGACAACATGCCATGGGAAGGCTGAACTGGGCATGCTCACACACTTAGGCCAAATCTCGGTTTAGCAGTTGGACACACATAGCTGGTATTGTTATGTGTTATTCCAGGAACCAACCACATTATAGCAGTCTGCCCAGTGCACACAGCTAAATGACTACAGAGACATACGTGATATAGTGGATCCCACCCATATGCAAACATCTTCCACAGATGCACAAGTTGTTCATACAAACAGGGAATGCTATGGCAATAAAGATGTACAAACAGTCTATCAGCAACAAATAATGTGCATTTGACAATTAAACATATGGGTGTAGAGGTCAACACTAGGCTGTTTGCCCTAGGGAATGACAGCTTAGCCAGAGTGTGCTTGGTGTCTGCCTCCCCACAGGATGCACATTCCCCTTTCTAAACACAGATGATGTCAGCACCCTATAAGTACAGCAGGAGAAAAGAAGCTTCCCAGTAATCCGAATAGTGCGCTCCGCTAATGTGTCCGTCTTAAGTGTCATAACATAGTTAGGTAGGGCTTTCAAATCCTGCAAATGCTCAGTTTGTGTGTGTGTGAGTGGGGTTGGTGTGTGTGTAAGTCTTTGAGAGAGAAATGTCCCTTTTGGCAACTAGGAAAACACACTACAGGATGCACATTCCCTTTCTAAACACTGATGATGTCAGCACCCAATAAGTACAGCAGGAGAAAAGAAACCTCCAAGTAATGCGAATAGCGCGCTCTGCTAATGTGTCCGTCTCAAGTGTCATAACATAGTTAGGTAGGGGTTTGAATCCTGTGCATGGCAAGTGTGTGTGCTTGTCTGAGGGGGGTTTGAGTGTGTGAGGGAAATGTCCCTCTTGGCAAATAGGAAAACACACTACAGGATGCACATTCCTTTTCTAAACACTGATGATGTCAGCACTCTATAAGTACAGCAGGAGAAAAGAAGCTTCCCAGTAATGCGAATAGCGTGCTCTGCTAATGTATCCATCTCAAATATCATAACATAGTTAGGTAGGGGTTTGAATCCTGTGAATGGCAAGTGTGTGTGTTTGTCTGAGGAGGGGGTTGTGTGTGTGAGGGAAATGTCCCTTTTGGCAAATAGGAAAACACACTACAGGATGCACATTCCCTTTCTAAACACTGATGATGTCAGCACCCTATAAGTAAAGCAGGAGAAAAGAAAACTCCCAGTAATGTGAATAGCACGCTCTGCTAATGTGTCCGTCTCAAGTGTCATAACATAGTTAGGTAGGGGTTTGAATCCTGTAAGTGTGTGTGTTTGTCTGAGGGGGGGGTTTGTGTGTGTGAGGGTAATGTCCCTTTTGGCAACTAGGAAAACACACTACAGGATGCACATTCCCTTTTCTAAACACTGATGATGTCAACACTCTATAAGTATAGCAGGAGAAGGGAAAACACACAATAAGGCAAATAGTGTGCTTTGCTAATGCACTCATTTCAAGTGTCATAACATAGTCAGATAGGGGTTTGAATCCTGCAATTGGCAAGTGTGTGCTTTTGGCTGAGGGGGGTTAGTGTGTGTGAGGACAATGTCCCTTTTGGCAACTAGGTGAACCGACTACAGGATGCTCATTCCCTTTTCTAAACACTGATGATGTCAGCACTCTATCAGTACAGCAGGAGAAGAGAAAACTCCCAGTAATGCGAATAGCGCGCTCCGCTAATGCGTCTGTCTCAAGTGTCATAACATAGTTAGGTAGAGGTTTGAATCCTCCAAATGACAAGTGTGTGTGTGCCTGTCTAAAGGGGTTAGTGTGTGTGAAGGTAATGTCCATCTTGGCAAATAGGTGAACAGACTACAGGATGCTCATTCCCTTTTCTAAACACTGATGATGTCAGCACTCTATAAGTATAGCAGGAGAAGAGAAAACTCCCAGTAATGCAAATAGTGTGCTCTGCTAATGCGTCCGTCTCAAGTGTCATAACATAATCAGATAGGGGCTTGAATCCTGCAATTGGCAAGTGTGTGTTTTTGGCTGAGGGGGGTTAGTGTGTGTTTTTGGCTGAGGGGGGTTAGTGTGTGTGAGGACAATGTCCCTTTTGGCAACTAGGTGAACAGACTACAGGATGCACATTCCCCTTTCTAAACACTGTTCAGCAGAAGGCCATGGCTCTGGCACAAGTTGTCTGTTGCTATGATGCCCCTTTGGAAGATGCTTGTGTCAGCTGGAGAGGCGATTATGGTGGCCTGTTTGCAGTCATCTGCATATTTGGACAGCCACAGTCCGTCCGTGTTGGCCTGTACCTCCAATAAATATATACCAAACAAGAGGGTCCCAGGACTGAGCCTTGTGGGACACAACCCGTAACTGTTGTGGGGTCTGGCATGGCTCCAGCAATGCTAACCATGTGGGTTCTGTCCCTGAGCCACTGTGCAATCCATCTAGTGACATAGGGCCTTATATTTAAGCTGGTGAGCTTCTCTAGAATGCCCAAGTGGGGTATTGTTGTGAAGGCTTCTGCAAGGTCCAGGTAGGCTGTGTGAACCACCTTCCCCTCGTCAATGGCCTTGGTGACTGTTTCAAAGAAATCAACCGGGTTAAACCCAGTAGTGCTGGTGTGCTCTCAGTAGCCCTGAACCAGGCATCTGTTACTGCACAGATATCAATGTGTTCCATGCCAAGGAGTGTTTTGGGTGCATGCATCTGGAGGTTTAAACATCTGGCGTTGGGTAGCATTGTTCTTAGTTTCTTATCCCTTGTGATACCTATGAAGGTGGGTTTGTCATTTGAGCCCTGCCTAACATAGGCACTATGGGGGTAGCAAGAGCCTTTGCCAATATCTGAATGACCAATGCAAACTGTACACGTGCTCATAGGATGCAAGTGTCAAGGATTATGCTGAGTGGCCAGTATAGTCCTCCAGCATGGGTCCTCTGAAGTCATCCACCCCAGTCTACACAAGTGTAGAGTCTGCTTGTGCTAAACACAGTTTGTGTGCAGTGACAACCTTGCCTGGGGGTGGAGATGAGATATGGATGTCCAGGGAAAGGTGGACATGGGCAGGTATCAACAATGGTGGTCTACCTCTGGTGTGGAACAGTGAGTACCCACGTTGCAGATGGACAGGTGCAATATGTATTAACCCATGTGGCTGTGGTGTGTGGTTCTGCCATAGCACATGGACCCACAAATTGTAGTGGCGGTAGGGTAAAGTGGTAGAGGCCTGAGTAGTTCTCACACACAATATGCCTGTACCTGATGTTAACAACTGGAATGGTGTATGTGAATACCTGCATATCCTGGCACTGTTCCCAGGGTAGCTAGGTGTGTGTCCTGAATGTGGGTGTGGTGTGCTGGACTGGTTGTGTTGTGTGTTACAGGTCCTGTGGTCCCAAAGCATGGTATAGAACATAACCTGCCAGTGCGATGTGCACATCTGACCCTGATGTAGGTGGCTGCAAATTCATATACATGCTATCCCCCACCTGACAGGTAGTACGACAACCACAAACCTCTGTGGAAATGAAGATGTCAGCACCCTAGAAATAGTACAGGTGCAGAATAAATGCCCAGTAATTCGGATAGTGCGCTCTGTTAATGCGTCGCCCTCAAGTGTCATAATATAGTTAGGTAGAGGTTCGAATCCTGTGTATGTGAGTGGGGTTTGTGTGTGTGAAAGACTCTGAGAGGGAAATGTTCCTTTTGCCAACTGGGAGAACACACTACAGGATGCACACGCCCCTTTCTTAACACAGATGATGTCAGCATCCTATAAGTACAGCAGGAGAAGAGAAGCCTCCCAGTAATGCGAATAGCGCGCTCTACTAATGCATCCGTCTCATGTGTCATAATATAGTTAGGTAGTGGTTTGAATCCTGCAGATGCCATGTGTGTGTTTGGATGGGGAAGGGGTTATTGTGTGTGCGTAAATATGTATGACAAAAATGCTCCTTTTGCCAACCGGGAGAACACACTACAGGATGCACACGCCCCTTTCTTAACACAGATGATGTCAGCACCCTATAAGTACAGCAGGAGAAGGGAAGCCTCCCAGTAATGCGAATAGCCCGCTCTGCTAATGCGTTTCCCCTGTGTATCGTAATGTAATTAGGTAGGATTTTGAAACCTGTAAAGACGTGTGTGTGTGCATTTCCGTATGAAAAACATGTTAGTTTTGGCAATCAGGTGATCACATTTCCGTATGAAAAACATGTTAGTTTTGGCAATCAGGTGATCACACTACCTGATGCACATTACCCTTTCAAAGTACTGATGTTGTAAGCACCCTATAAGTATAGCCAGAGACGAGGAACTATCTAGTAAACCAAACAGTGCGCTTTGCTAATGCATCCCTCTCACGTGTCATGACATAGGTAGGTAGGGAAATGAATCCTGCATATGGCGTGTGCATGTGTGTGGGGGTAGTAGGGTGTGTGTAAATGCAAGTGTGAGGGAACAGATCCTTTTGGCAAATACTACTATACACCAGATGTTGCATACCCCACCAGTAAACACAGGGGATGTCACCACACTATCAGCACAGCCAGACAGGGCTAGTTGGCTAGTAATGCCAATAGTGTGCTCTGCTACTGTGTCTATTACCATTGTCAGAGTACAGATAGGCATGTTTTGGTAACCCACAACTATCAGGTGTGGTTGTGTCACACAGTATGACCTTGTGCGGGTGTTTGTACATAACAATGCATGCCATTGCCTAACCCAGCAACGGCATTGCACACATGATGTATGTGTGTGACACATACACATAAATACCTGTGACCTGCAGTAGTTACCATGTCTGACACATGCTTTGTGTGGATAAATGGTATTAGCAATGTATACCAATATGACTGTGTGTCTTACTGTGCAGGGTCCGCACGTGGTATGTCCCTATACAGTGTGGGTGTCTATGGTGAAAGACCTACAGCAGGGGATACACATCTGGTCTGGGCCATATAGTGTACATGTAGTCAATGTACAGGTGCTGTATGTTCCCACCTGTTGTGGTAGTGGTAACATGCCATTCCACTGCATTTCGGTGACCACATGCTGTGAACTCTTCAACTAGAGTGTTGTAGCTACAGTAATGCTCACACACAATGTTCGGCTGGATGCAGTATGGCCTTATAAACACAGTTCATGGGATTGTCATATTGCCGGTGTTGTTATGGAGGATAGGTGGTCTTCCTGTGTATGTGAGGGTTGTGTGTGCCATGCTATGAACCAGATGGCAGTCCGACACACTGTCTGCTGCACTTGAGTAGGCCCTGATGGTTTGTGCTGTGCCAACAACCTGGAGGTGTGTGTATCTGTGTTAACTTGGGATACCACCCCCCTATCCATGTGTGTTACATGTGTAGGGATGACAGGCATGGTATGGGGCATAACCTGTCAGTGATGGGTAACACCTGTGAGCCATGAATCATGCATCTGGTACTGCACAGACACTGCAGTTCACCGTGCTGAGGGCAGTGTCTGGTGCATGCATCCTCCGGTGTACACTGCTGTAGTTGTGTAGCAGCACTGTTAGTGTCCTAACCTGTGTGATACCCATGGAGGTCGCTATGTAAACCATGTCCTGCAGCATAAGGCAGTATGTGTGTACCAAGGAGCCTTGCCAGTATACATCGGGCCATGTGTGTCATGTGCAAGATGACCCATGAACATCAATGTGGCTTCCCCAGCATGTAAGCACACGTTGACAGCCAGTGGATACCCTATGAATGACAGTGGAGACTGAGCATAATGTAGACATACAACAGCCTTCCCACATATAGTGGTAGAATACCTGGGGAGGGTATGTTGGCAACCAACATCAGGCTCATACTGGCCTGTGCCACATGCTGAGAGATCCATTCTATGTTCCCTATCATGTAGTCCAGGGAGGTATGTCCCAGGCAGCCACACTGGCATGGTCAATGAGTGAGTCCTATCTGTCCATGCCTCTGTCTGACCTGTATGCATGTGTGCTGTGGTGGACCATAGTGCCCCTGAGTCATATCACTGTGACCTTCACCAGATACAGCCTGTTGAGCGGGACCCCAGTGCAGCACACATGACAGGTACCTGACACGTCTGTAGCAGGTGTGTTGTGTAGCCCTACAGGCTGTGGGTGTGTGGCACAGGGGATGTGCGTGCCATGTGTGGCATGTGCTCTGTTCCGACGGAACATATGCCTGTGTGCCAGCTGTGGAGGTGTGTGATGCACAGGCAGGCTGCTAGTCTGAGTCCCCACGTATGCCCCAGTGTGTTCAGCATGCTGTCAGTGTGTGTCAATGTCTGACTGGTATTGTCGTCACTGTAATATCATGTATTGATTTATTTATTTATCCTACATATGTTGACTGGGATAGCCCAACTGGATGCATGTCCATTCCCAGGGTAGGCCAGTGGAGACAAGCTACAAGGGTAGCAGATACAGCATTACAGAATATTAGCATGACATAGTACAAACAGATTATTTACAGAGATTACATAAGTAAGCAGGTCCAACATGTTCCACAGGATAATGTTAGACCTGAGCACAAGCCAGGATTAAATTGTAATTACACAGTACAGTGGTTCACACAGGTTACACATCTGAGTTAGCCAGGCCTGATACACTGACATAGCCAGTTACATGACAAATGTTGTTTGAGTCTACTGTTAAATGACCTAAGGTGGACATTAGGGTAATATCAGCTGGAAGTGAGTTCCAGGATCTACTTACAGGATTTCCAAAGAGAGAATCACCAGCTGTGTTAATAAACTCGCTAGTTTGAAGTAGTACAATGTTAGAGGATCGAAGCGGTCTAGGATTGTTATAGGGGGTGATTATAATTTAAGTGCAGGAGTATTGTCTGGATTATAGAGGATTTTACAGTCCATAATCAGTTGGTTATACTGTATTAGGCTGGGTATTGCAAGCCAACCAAGCTGATTTAGATTGATGCAATGATGTGTCCTAACAGGCGGGCCAGTGGCAAACCTAGCAATGTGGTTGTAGCAAATCCAGTGCTTGTTAAGGACAGTCTTGTTCATATGTGTGAGTAGAGGGGATGCATACAGAAGGGCTGAAACAAGGTGTGAGCGAGCTATGGCACCTTTAGCTGGAGGGGCTAGGAGGGCTTTAATTCTGTAAAGTGACCCTAGCTTTCTATTGATGGCTTTGCTAATCTGGTTAACATGTATGTCACATATGAGGTTATTGTCTATGATGACACCTAATAGTTTTGGAGATGGGTCAGGGTAGATTATTGCGCCATCAGTTGATGTTATGGTAACGGTGAACGTGGTAGACCTACGTGTTGGTGGAATAACAGCAGTTCAGTTTGATTGGGATTTAGGATCAGACGATGTTCAGAAAGCCAGTTTGTGATTGTATTACAGGTGGTCTGGGTAGCTGACCATAACTCTACTGGAGATGTGGCTGAGCAGATCAGAGTAGAGTATACAGCATATTGGATACAGCTGGCTTTTGGGATGACAGTATAATGGTCATTATTGATGATGGAGGACAGCAAGGGCCTTAGGATAGAGCCTTGTGGTACTCTGAGGGTGTTTGGTAGACGGTTAGAGGGTTTGGTCTGCCAGAGGCCGGCCTGCTGTTGACCATGCAGGTAGGATTGACACCATTGGAAGGCTCCAGTATCTAGACAGTCTGTGCAGGGTGCAGAGTCCAAGTTGGTGATAAACCATATCGTATGCCTTTGAGTTATCCAAACAGAGGGCTGTGGATATATCATTGATGTTGCAGGTATGGCTTATGGTGTTAGTAAAGGCTAGGAGGCCTGACGGAGTGCTGTGATGGGAACGTAAGCCATGCTGATTGTCTGCCATACTGCGATGTTGGACTAGGCGGTGCATGACTTGTCTATGATGAAAGTCACCATAACCTCTGCAAGTGGAGAGTGTATAGCTATTGGCCTATCAGTGGAGACATCAGTAGAGCTGCCTCCTGTGTGAAGTGGGATTACATATGACATTTTACAGATGGTGGGAAAGTTAGATTCTAACATAGTACCTTTGATTACCTTTGAGACGGGGTAAGCAATAGCATCATCTGGTTTTGATAGGTACTCGGCAGGGTGTTGATCGGCACACAGTGTAGTGGGTTTCACTGTTACAACCAAGGTACGGAGAAGTGAAGTGGCGACCGGTTGGCAGCTGGACGCAAGTAGTTTTCTAGGGGTGCTGCTTTCGGGACCAGGGGAGCTAGGAGGTAGTTGGCAAGCTAGGGCCTGCACTGTCTCAGTAAAGGACTGGTCAAAGCTATCAGGAACATCTTCAGGGGTATTATCAATAGTAGCAGCAGGGATTGGGTTTGACGTTTGTCCTGGACGTAGTATATATGACATGCCACCTGACAGGGTATGGCATCACTGGGATCAGAGAGACCAGTCCCCAGATTGGCTGTGTGGTGGCATCCCACACATGTGTTGTACATTCCTGGCCAAGGGTGATGGCTGACTGCATACATGTGGCAGCTGTGACAATGACACATGACCCACATAAACCACGACTGGACCATAGAGGCGATTCACAGGTTACCTTTGTACATGCCACCCTAGTAGTGTGATTGCCATGGTGAGTACCAACACATAAGGCCAATGGGGAACAACATACTGAAGGTGTGTATGTGTGGGTGGACTGCCTCTGTCTCATAGCACTGACATATATGACTGCACACGTGGGTAAATGCCAGGTAAGACGTGTGCAATGTGTGACAGGCAACGTACATGCGTACAGGACAGACAGTGACGTTCTGTCATGTGTAAGGTTGACATACATATGGTACGCTATGCAGATGTCACTAGCAGTCTACAGAAGCACTGTAACTCTGCATTGCAGGTGTAAGCAGTGTTCCAGGGGACCCCAGGCGAACATGCATGCAAACAAGGCTACAGTACACAGGGCTGGAAGTACTGCATCATACAACAAAGAAGGGGTAACAATAACAGTAAGTAACAATGCAAATATGTAGGCACTATCAACATGTACCCAGGAATACGCAGCACAGATGCCCATGGTGGAACCGATATTATGTCATACTTATTTGTGGTCTGGACAACATTGGTACTGCACACATATCTAGATGCGTGAACATATACATGGCATAGTCGTTGTGGGCATCTTGACACCATTACTGTACATGTCCACCATTGCATATCACTACTTGCATTAGCTTTCCCCCTGTGCTACCCATGTATGCAGCTATCTGTTGACAACCTTACCACCGGCATGCAATTATGTGCAGCTGTTATACTTTGGTATGTACTATGGGTTCAGATAACAATTAAGGACATTCATACAGTTACTACAGCAGGCATGCTGGGTACACACACAGTCATAGCAGCACACTGTACTGTTACCAACATGATACTACTAATACACGTCTATGTAGTCACCCTGTGCATCAGCAACGTGTTTTCCTGTTCCCGCAATGATGTTGGAGATTGCAGGAGGTGGCACAGTGTCATCATATGCACAGGGTGTGGATTAGGTATGCCTGAGTCAGCCACTGATACCACCAATTGACATGTGTGTGTATGTGTGTTGGTGAAAGGCAGCAGTACAGGGTGGGGCAGTGTTGGTGCAGTGTGTGCGTGTATGTGGTTGCCCTAAGTGTTAACATTCCACATGTGTGTATGCACGCACACAGTTCCACCTCACGGCTGCCATATACAGGGGTTTGTGGACAGCCACAGACTGCACCTGGCAGGCCATACAGATCAGTGTCTGTGTGCACGGACACGGTACCTGTGGCTGGCAGGGGTGCTACGGACTGTATCCAGTACAAAGCCTGACTGGGTACTGTCATCAGAAGCGGGAGTGTGTTGACTGGACACATGTCCCTGTTGGGACTGTCCAGAGCCACGTGCACGTGGTCTCCTGGGGTGTTCCGATGACAGCACAGACCCAGCATTGCTGGGGCTGCTACTGGCACTATGGGGGCGTGCGCGAGCCTGTTGCCATCAGCACCGACTGCCAGCTGCTGCCGCTGCCGGCATACGGCCACGTCGACGCCACAGATGCCCACCATTGCCCTGGCTCATGGACATCTGGTTGTGGAACTGCTGTAATATGTCCCCACAATGTCTGTCTATGACATCGGTGAAGTTACGGATAGCATCCGCAATGTCACGCATACTGTCTGTCATGGCTGTGCGGCATGCTCTGAGCTCCGTCAGACCCTGTCTGGTGTACCTTTCCATACGTGACTGAGCCTGCATGACAGTCCGAAACATCGCTGAGGTTGACAGACCTCTTTGGGCACGTCGGCCAGAGGCAGTACAACCATGGATGCTCCCACGAGAACCCATGGGCAACTGTCTGTGTGGTACCATCGGAGGACCCTGCCCATGGCTGCTGTGTGGGGACGCATGTGCCACAGGTACCACATTACCCTGGTCTATGCCCGCTGTATCCTGTCCATCACCTAGGGACAATGGTGACATAGGATGTATAGGCAGGATGACTGTGCGCAATGATGGGGTTGACAGCTGTGTACTGTCAATTGGCTGACCAATGGCAGACCCTGACACACCTTCCTGTACCATTACACATATATCATCATTACCAGTAGCCGTGGCACAGGATTCAGGTTCCCTGCTGCAGGTCACCAGAGCAGCCCCAGAACCTGTGGGATGAAGACAGGAAACACAGTTTACATTCTCCAGACATTGTTATCAGTGATGCACTTATACACACATGCACACATGGACACATGCACACAGGCACACATGCACACATGCACACATGCACACATGCACATGTGGACACATGCACACATGGACACATGCACACATACACACATGGTCACGTGTACACATGCACACATGCACACATGCACACGTGGACACAGGCACACATGCACACATGTACACGTGGACACAGGCACACATGCACACATGCACATGTGCGCACAGGCACACATGCACACATGCACACGTGGACACAGGCACACATGCACACTTGGACACAGGCACACCTGCACACATGCACACGTGGACACAGGCACACCTGCACACATGCACACATGGGCACTGACACACCTGCGCACATGCACACATGCACACCCTGCAGTATACACACAGAGCACTACTGAGTTACACTACTGTTACTAGCATTATCAGGACTATTATAGGTTATGTTAAACACACTCACCAGCATGGATGGCCTGTCTCTCTGTAACCCTGGAGGGACCTGCAGAAATTATGAGATTAATGTCAGTGGGCACATCTGTACCATTGATATTGCATATGATACAGTGTACAGAACAGTCAGGTGTACATATGGCATATTACCTGCACGCTCCATGTCGTGCTGCTGTGTGGAACCAGCCTCCATCATAATGCAGGTGTACTGCTGTTGCTGCTCCGGGGCTGGAGCCACAACACTTAGGAGTAGCCCCTCCAGTCTGGTGAGGGGGGGATGTGTGGCCACCCCACCTTCTGTGGCGACCTGTTGCCTGTGGATATCTGATGCACGCTGCCGGACACTTCGGATTAAATCACTGCAGTGATGTCGTACCTGCTCATATGTCCTGTTATGTGTGCCAATTTCATTTACCCTACAGACAAGGTCTTGCCACAGTGCGGCCCTCTCCTGCTGGTTCTGACTGGTGCGGGAAAACAGGATGTCATACTCCCGCACCAGGCTCTGGTGAATCTCCTCATTCTCTGCCACGGAGTAGGCGGGGTTACGCTGTCGCGCCATCTCCCTGGAAGAGAACACAGACAGGATATCAGCAGACCATGTCAGCAATGTATGGCACACATACTATACATGATACTCATGTGTAGTGATATACTACTACTCCCATATGTTGCATGTGTGTGTGTCGTGGTGGATACACAGGTACATGGCCAGATATCAGTGCTCAGCCAACACCTGTGCAACAATACCTGCCACATTCCATACAACATAGTAGCATGCCCCATTGGTCAGCACACACTGACAGGTGCTATGCACAACCTCACTCTGGGGGTTCATCCCAAGGTACTGTATGTGGGACACCGTCCACTACTGTGATGTGGACAGACGTTACTCGGCCTGGATATACATATCCCACCACCACCACCAGCACAGTAGACTACTTTGATATGTATGTGGTTAGACAGTTATTTACTTGCTGGGACTGGGATGGTATCTATGCAGCACACTGGGCCAGTGGAAGCCACAAGCCACACTGCTGACCCCTTTGCAAATGCTTACCATGGACATGCTGCGGATTGCATGACACTTGCACACACATGTCTAACCCAGACCCTATGCACAATGGTTAGGCATCCTGTCCAGTGGACCCCAGAGAGAGGCAGATTGTATAACAATAGCAGGAGGCTACTGCAGGACAGAGCACATTCACATTAAGGGTAGGCATCTGTGGTCAGCACTGGTACTAAGCTACAGTCCATCATAACAACAGCCACAGCCTACTCTGGGAGGGAAATGGACACAAACACTATGGATGACCACAAGGCCTTCTTCAGTTATGTTACACATATGGACCACATGCCTCAGATATGCTCTGTGTTAGTCCACACCTACTTAACATTCACCAAACACACGCATATTGGCAACATTCCTGCAGACATGTTCGGTGCACATATCCCCCCTCCTTCTCCCTCACATTTGGGATATTTATCCCAGCTGGATGTAACCTCCCTATCATCGCACATGTCCAGGTGAGGGCCGCCCTCAGCAGAGGAGAACACACAGCATCACTGTGACCTCGTGGTCCCCCTGGATGTGTGCTACCAGCACTCTGAGGGGACATACCACTGCATGTAACACTGATAGTTTATCTTGGCCATGCTACAGGATATGTACCTGGACAGTGGCATACAGCAACAGTGGTCCCACAACACTAAGGGGGCACCTCGACTGACCCTGGGAATTACCACATCATATGCATAATGGGCCTGGTCTGCTACACTATGGGATTATGCAGTATGGGATGCATGTGCAGTGACATCAGGTACCTGCAGACACTTGTTCCCAGCCAGTGTGCCTTTGGGATGGGCTGATCCGGACTTTTTGGCTTGGCTGACATTTCAAAGCAGTCACTACAGCCATTGCTAGGCCAACACACAGACACATGCTACCAGGATCCTGGCCTATGACTGCTTGACATGTGATGTATGATCATCCCCTTTTGTTGTAACTACGTACACACAACATATCACATGGACATACCTATGGATACAGACCTATGACACATTTGGAGGGTTCACAGTATGCACACTATTAACCTGCTACTTTGCATTACCTCTGTTTGTCGCAGCTGGTTGCGTTACCACAGCTTCTGCTTGCTGCTGCTACTGTCAGTGCTGACAGCTTCAGGGTACAGAGAGTCACAGTGTCTGTTTTTTTTTTTTTTTATTTTTGGCTCTCTCTCTCTCTCTCTCTCTTCCACTTCTCGCCCTCCCTCTGTCTGCTTACAGACAATGCTATGAATGTATTGCATGTGGGGAGTGTTAGCACTGGATGCTTTTGTAGGTATCTGCATAGGTCCATGTGATGGCCTCTGCACCAATTGAAGGCTAGCATTTGCTAATTGCATACAGCCAGTTGTGTACTGATTGCAGTTCTCACTGTGATTTCAGGTCAGTGCTATAAAAGGGTATGTGTGATAGGCGTTGCCCTTTCAGATTGTGAGGGCGGGGACCATGCTGGTATGCTGTGGACAGTGTTCTGTGGCTGTAAAGGTTAGTATCTCTCTCATGCTTCAGGCTGTGTTGTATATTCACAATTCTCCATTCCTCTTTCATGTTCCCTGTAGCAAGTGTGTATGCACATTGACTCCTACAACTATATATATATATATATATATATATATATATATATATATATATATATATATGTACATATGCATACATATATCTATGTACTTTAACTGACCTTATTATCTACAGGCTGCCAACTAGCATGGCTGTTTCTTTTCACACAGTACTATTATGGATATCCAGTGGTTTTGACATTTATTTTAAATGACATGCTTTGTGTACTACACATCCTATATTCCCTTTACATTCATCCCTACTTTTACAGGTTATATTTATTTTAGCACAATGTTTTTGTATAAGAGTCATGGCTTAGTGGTAGGTTGCACAGACTAGTGTTTCCAAGGCCCTGGGTTTGGGACTGACAGTGGGAGTTTATTTTTCTTTTGAACTGAGTACAGGACCTGTCAATCACAGTGACTAAGGCACTTTTAAGAAGTTGTAGCCGGGCTAGCGCTGGTTTGCACGGAGCTCACGCATGCGCACAGGCGGTTAGCTTCACGCACACTTGCGCCATTTTCTTTGAAAGAAAAGAAAATGGGGAGACAGGAAAGTGGTGAAAAAGGGGTCACAAAGAGGGTAAATCAGTAGGAAAACAAGCTTGGGATGTGCAGGAGGGATATAGGTAAAGCCCATAGCTGCCCATTTCTTCATCAGCAACAGCTTTGCATATGTATGTAATTTGGTGTGACATTTGAAACCTTCCACCCCTGAGAGAGGTGTCAGGGCAACAATAATACTTGTTGTACAGCCAATTGTAATTGATAGGTTCCATGTCCAGCGGACATGTGTGCGAAATGGGCAGCTATGTATGGGGCATAATTTTTTTGTGGGTACAGAGTGCCCTTTTTTTATTTATTTATTTTTTTCAGGTAAGAGTGGTATGTCAGGTGAAGGAAGTCGGTTCAGATGGGGAGGTAGGTTGGGTAGGTAAACAGACAAGACAAACAAGACGCATACAGGGGCGGTGTATGACACGTGTGGGGGGGTTACACAATTGACGGTGACGGAGGTTTGGATATCCAGAGACCATGAGCCCACAGATGGCAACAGTGGAACTGATATCCCCACCCATAGGCAGTTGCCACTGTTCCTTCACTGCCCAGGACGGGGCTGTGCTGGGGGCTGTGTAGGCGGGGCAACAGGCATGCCCGTTAGTTGCACCACCCGTGCCTCGAGCTGGCGTAGGGGCTCAAGGACAGAGTCCCGAATCTCCCTACGCACCACAGTCCGGACGCTACGGAGGGTGAGTGGTTGATCTCCTCCAGCCACACTTGCAGAGGGGGGGCGAGCCCCATCCCCTGCAGCGCTTCCACCCGCAGGTGGCACAGGGCCACCGGAGGAGGGTCCGGACTCGGCACTAGTGCCAGGTGCACTCGCCAGCTGAGGTGGGAGAGGTGGGTCCGCTGGAACCCGCCTTCCCTGTCGTACTATGGTTTGCATTATGTCATGACAGTTTGGGTTAGTGACATATAATACCATTCACAGTTAGTTGTAACAGCATGCATTAGTATTCCCATTAACCAAACACCCAGATATTCACACCATTGAACAGCGTGCATAACACATGCATAATTTGAACAGAAATACACAGTCCAACAACATGCAGGGATAATTGATGGCAACAGGCCATCAGGTGTGGATGTATGAACAGGGCAGATGCATCAACGGACATGCAAATATATATGACCCAACAGGACAAACGTCCAGGGGTGTTAATTGTAATTGCACATACCATTTTCACGTGGAATTGGTTATATGTGGTTATAGGGTGGGGTAAAGAAAGTAATATTAACACCTTCGAATAACAATACATATGCTGTACATTTCTAATAGCTACAGTTATATACACACTACTGTTCTAACTACAGTGTCCTATATGATAACTATTTCACCTTGCTGATAGGACTGTTACTGCAACATCAATATGCATTTTAGTGTTCTTCATACACATTCATATCAGGCTTTGTTCAGCTACATCATCTTGCTACTTTTGCTTTATATACCTGTAGACAAGTGTGGATGTTTGGTATATCAGACAATCATCCTATCTGCGTATTTCAGACTGGGAGCAACATATCCAGATTTTGGGAGACACATTCCACATGCAGCAACACTTTGAGCAGATTTCGCTGTTTGGTTCTGAGTCTCACATGCATTTCATTCTGTCTTGACTGCAGTATACTTTATTCAGGGGTTATTACTACTGTATTGCTGGATTCATGACACTTTCTCACACTCTCTCACTTGCTTTCATTTTACTATTCAGGATGGTACTTCTAGGCTTTATTGACATGTTTTAACAGTAGTTATTACAATCCTTTCCAGCAGTCTCACTTCTGTCATGTTTCAGTATTTCCACAGGGATATATTTCACACATGTGATTTCATCATCTTCTGCAGCTATACTTTTCAGCCTGCTGCAGGTTGTGTACTATTTTCTTACAGGCATGGCATTTTTATTTCAGAATATATGTTGGACAGTTTCATGTTTAGTTTACACTTACAGGCTGGGAACTCTTGTAGTCAGGCAATACTTGCATACACTTTCACACTGTTACTTGCAGATTTTATTCCTTACTGGCTACACTGCACTCTTTTGCTGACTGTCATACTTTTATATTTATTTACAGTTACTGGTAGTGGATTACTGACCTGCCTGGTGGCGCAACCGCACCAGCCTATCGCCATAGGCTCTGCGGTTCACAGAACGGACACCTGCAGCTGTAATATAAATGAAGTAATATTTAAATACACATCTCCATAATATCAGCTAGTTTAATTCTTTACATACATAATTAAATGTTACTTACTCAGTAGTGGGGCGTTGGGTGACTGCCGGGCCTCCTGGATCCAAAGGTTCAGTTGGTCCTGCTTGCATCTCTTCAGGTCCGCATGGTAGTGACGGACCTGCTCACCAGTCCTTGGAATCCCTGTGGCACTGGTAAGATCATGTGCCAACTGGTCCCACGCCTCAGCCCTGTATGCTCCCCGGAGGACCTGGCCCTGCATGAGTTGGGCCTCATGATTGTGGACTAGGAGCCAGGCCATGTACCTGGACTCCTCAACACCCCACCTCTGTGCTCGAAAGCAACTACCCTCACCTACTCCTGACATTCTGCCTGCAGGTCTGTTCTACAATCGTTTATGCTGTGTATTCCCACCTATGGGGCTTATATAGTCCGTTTTTCCCACACATATCTGTGATTGGCCATTTTGGAATTGTATCAACTTCAGTAAACCTGCATTGTCATGCTGTAGTTTGTATTCATTCCTATATATTAGCTATTATTGCATTTCTAGGTACTGCTGTCATGGCTTAGTGGTTCTGTACTTTGACTATGGTGTATAGTATCCTGGGTTCGAACCTGGCCTCTGCTTTTTATTTTTCATGACTGTCTAGACATGCTGAGGGGTGTGTCTGTGTAAAGGCAGTTTTGATACGGCTTGCTCAACGTTGCCCGTCAGTTAGCTTGTTTGCGCGGTGTGCAGCTCCGCGCAAACGGGGTACACTGCTTTAAGCCTCATTTGGCTATCGACACGCATATTACGCTCAGCTCAGTTAGGGGCACATAGATATAGTGTGTTAAACCACTGCTCAGCTACGGGCACTCATTTTGCACCAGTTAAACCAATGCTCATCTACGGGCAGATACACTCACCCTGTTAAACTGTAGCTCATCTATGGGCACATCTGGCATTTTTTATTCTTTTGTTACCTCACATTTCTTCAATATGAATGGGCTATTTCATTACATTTTACATGAGTTGTGGTTTTATGTCTACATATTTGTCAGGGACTTGTTTCCTGCTTATTTTGCAAAAAAAAAAATGGTGTTGTGGGGGCTCGAACCATGGATGCCTGCTCTGCAGCCAGCATCTCTACCGCTACGCTATTGCTTCCTGCTTTATTTTGCATATTTAGTTTTTATATGCTTTCCCACTGATTGCTAACTGTAGCTGCGCTACGGGCACACCCGCGCAAACGAGCGCACTCACGGTTAAACATCTTTACAGTTTAAAAAAAAATTATAACATGTTCATTTATATTTCTTTTATGTTCATAGTCTGTGGGGGCATGTGTTGTGTTCTGTTTATTCACATTTCCGTGGACTCTGTCGTGGGTGTTTCCTTTGGGTACTTTTCCTCTTCTGGGGGCATGTCCGCTTACAGGGCTCGGCCTACGGACACGCCCCCTACTGTCTTACATGGACCGTGTTGGCCTTCAGTGTGATTCAGCATGCTCTCATTAATATGCAGGGCATGCTGACATCACTCCGTTTAACTGCAGCCTCCGTGTATGAGTTATAACTCTTACACGGAGGCTTCGTGAATCCATGTTATTATATGAACAACAGTTAATAAGTCGATACCTACACTACACAGACGTCAGCTATAATACAGTTGTGTTTGCCATTCTGTAAGGGACAAATTAGATCACCAAAACAAGACTATTAAAAGCATGTTAACAGACAGGGATTCAAATGGTCAAGTGTTTTACCATTATTTTTAATGATTATGTGTAGTTTTACAAATGTACCCAGAAAACTCAGCACACATAAGCTCATAATGGGCAGATAAAAGTGTACATTTACCACTCTCTTTGACCCTAAGTAGGAGGGTTTTTTTCAGATATTTTGTTGTTCTAAATAAATTTGTGAGCTACAGCTGCTAAAGTGAATGGCTTTTGCATTTTACCTTTCCCACATAAAGAATATTGCCATAACATTCAGCATGGAAACTGGATATATATTAAAGGCTCCTTATTAAAATGTTGGTAATTATAATGCTGGGTGCTGACACAGTGAAAAATAAGGTTGAAAACTCAGGAGAAGAGCACATCTCAAACATTGTTCTTCTTCTTTAAACTTCCTTTATAGAGGGAGACAGGCTCCTCCGCCCCGACTTATATATACCAACTCCTTGATCACCATACCTTGGAAAAAAAGGAATATTCTGGGAAAATGCCATCTTGGACTTTATACATGTAAGTCTATTTTTTTGCTATTCACTCTCCGTGTTCTAGGAATCACTCTAGTGGGTTCTTATATTTGAAATGGTTACCATATTGTCACATTTAAATTACATAATCACAACAACGGTCTTCAATTAAGGTGAAAGAACCATTCCAAATCCTGTTGGTCACCAAACCTGCTATTCATTGTGTCAAATACCTGTCTTGTACCTATGTATAGGCTACTCCAAGGGTCAGTATTGTCACTCACTGTGGACACTGTTCCTGCTTAGTACCTCTTTACCTGCCAGATGTTTCATATGATACTGCTCATTCTGATCCTGTGGTCATTTCTCAGAATGTCCCTTCTAAAGGTAATGGCACTAACCAATGAAAATGTTCTCAGCACCTGCCTGATAATCAATAACCAGGAGACCATTACCCACCTTGTGTGTGACAGAAAAAAGGATTAATCAAGGATTAACTTACGTTTTGCAATGTTGCTGGCTGAGTTTGTTAAAGACACTGTTAATTCTTCTTTGTGATTTCAAAATGAGTGGAGACCCTAACTGTTGGTGTAAGTTATAGTTCATGTACTATAATACAAGCTAGATATGATGTTTAGATGCTAATTCAACACACAAAACTGTTAATCATGATTAAAACTAAGCATATAAACCCTTCTGAAACTTCTCCATGGATTTGGAACTGCAAAAGCAAAACAGTCTACCGCATTTATCAGGAGTGTGCATTTTGCCAGTGCACCAAATTGAAATGGCTCCTGTTTCCTTACATATTTTTCACTACAAATTCATAATCTGCCTTCTAACACTGTGGAAAATTTCACCAGATAGCATCCAAAATTTAATGCACTCACAAACATGTTACTACCTTATACAGTATTTGGGTGTGTGGTTTTATACCCACAGCTTTTGGGAACTCAGCTGTGCTAACTCACTCTTGATTTGAAATGGGCCATCAACATGAAGGAAATTATACTGTTACATAAATAAACATAAAAGAATTATGAAAAAACTGTTATTTCTGAACTTATATAAAAATATTACAGGTAGTAAAGAGAAAAAAAAAAGAAGACAAGAAGTTAGTTGTATACGTTAAGAGTACAAATAAAATACAAAATGAGATAATACGTTTCTTTATATGCTAGTATTATATATTACCTACCAGCCTGGCAAACATTTATCTTTGGGGATATAGCCATTTCCAAAGGGTTGGAATAATAAATGTTTCTTGGATTATATGTACCCTGCAGTTATTCATAGACACTTTACCCCAAAGGAAAATGCAAAATTTAAGTTCTGTTGCTTAGCAACCATGCATTGAACATTTTTAATATCAGCTTTGCAACATAAATAAAAAACATGTTTAATTATTGCAAATATGAATTTGAGAGATGATATCATTTTAAGAACTGATATATTTCCATGGCATGGTACACCCAAAACTATATGAGAGTTGTGTAAGCTCTGTAAACTGTCAAAGATTTTGGCTAGTGTTAATTTTGATGGTTTTGATCAAATAGCATTAGAAATTATCACAATGAAATTTGTGATGCTATAACAGAATTATTCTTGATTTTATTGTAACTTCTAATAGAGTTCCATGCACATTAATAGACCAAATATGTTAATCTTTTGTTCCAGATAATGAAGAAATAAAGTCACAAAGAAATTATATAAAAGCTATCTAGTAAACTCAGTTTCCTTATATAAAGACTCCTGGATAGCTTAACTAATTAGCCTGTTCTTACAATGTGCTGGGGGGATTAGTTGTAGTAAGTATAAAAGTATTAATTGTCAAAAGTACTATTCAGCGAGCCTGCATAATGACTAACAATAATAAGCCAATGCTCATTAAGGAAATAAGGACAACTCATTTAATTGCAGTGAGTAACAGAGTTAGTAACTTTGAAAAGTGGTAATATGGCAATCACAGTGTCAAAAGTGGGAGTGCAGTGAGAAATGTAAAATGGAGTCTGAGTGGATGCTTATTAAATTAAAATGAACGCTGTAGTTTGTATCTGGATTTTGTCTCATTTCTGAAGAATGGTCTAGCATTCCCTGTAAATGGTATATTCAGTTAGAGTGAAGTTAACCTTATGTCATAAAGGGGTGGAATGTGGTAAGATACCTGGGAATGCACTGTAAACATAAAATGAAAAAATGTGTACATTTTCAATGGTCCTCTGTATGGAGTATAATTCATCATGAACTGACTTTGGTTATAAATATTAGAAAGTGCTTGTTCAGGGAGGCCTGGAGCAACTTATCTAACATTTCCATGAATGCAGAGAAATAACCTTTTTGCTATTTTAGGTGTTCTATTATATGCATTTTCCCAGAATTTTAGGCTTTTACCTTGTCAGGAATTGATAACCTAAACTGAACAAGTTGATATAATGTTAGTGCTTAATCTGACAGAATACATAAGAATGTCAGTGTTTCATAAGACAGATGGGTAAAAGTTCATCTTCTCAATAAAGTAATCAAATTGTTATCAAAAATGGAAGTAATACTAAATGGAATTTGGAGATTAGACTGGAGGAATGTATCAAATGTAGCATATCGCATCACTACATTTAGAATGTACTGGACCAGCTTGCTGTATTAATACATTGGCACATTTGAGGTATGCAAAGCCTTCTAGTTTGAAGTAAAGTTTGGATGATATTGTTCTATGAAACAGGTTTAGAACAGAAGCCTTGCAATACATCTGCATCTGAAAAACTCAGTCATCTACTTAGACTAGATTGTATATGATTATTAATATAATGTTTTGACTTTAAGCAAAATTACAGAAAATATAGCTTTATTCTTCATAGCAGAATGGCTCCCCTTCATGTTCCCTAGCAGCTTCTCTTTTCCACCAGACATCTATGAACAGAATTTAGTAGCATTGTTGTTCAGTTTTTGTAAGGGCTCAGATGATGACATTATATTTCATGCATAACACATTAGGGAGTATTATCACTCTAAGTAGAGAGTTTATCATCTTAATTTTGGTCAGAGAGAAGACCTGTAGGTACCCAGTCTTCTATGAGATTATACATTTTGGATTTACATTGTGGATGCAATATACAGCGGTGACTTTTAAGATGACATCTCAACCTCTGCGGCTACCTAAGTTCATGAAGTATGCAATGTTACTGGAGAGTTCTGGCTGCACTGTGGCATTTATTACCAACAGAAATGATTTATCATAGTTAGTGCTGAGACTTGAGCATTTATAAAATGATTGTAAAATATTCCCTAATGGTTTAAGAAATTCTTGTATATTTTTCATAAAAAAGCAACGCACCATCTATATACAAATTTAGTGTTTTCATGTAATATTGCATAATATGTATGTGTATATATATATATATATATATATATATATATATATATATATATATATATATATATATGTGTGTGTGTGTGTATGTGTGTGTGTGTTAGAGAGATGAAAAACACAGCTCAGCAGTTCAGGACCCATAATTAGCAGCTACTTAATCCAACTTATTCCAAACAAGGAAAAATTACTGGCAACGGCCGAAAGGTCTTTGAAACAAACAGTCTTTATTGAAACAAAATGCTCCAAGCGCCTTCACCTGTATATTATCGGGCTTTTTCTAGTTTTCAAAGATGCTTTGATGAAAGTAATAGAGAATTTGAAATCAAATGCAATACTTTGATACACATACTAGTTTTCTTTAAGATGTAATGACTATTCACTAATTAATTAATTGATTTTAACATGTGATCAATATGAATTTATTTAAAGGAGCGCACAATGTTGCTGAGTGATTTTCCTTGAAAAAGCCCGATAATATACGGGTGAAAGCGCTTGGAGCATTTTGTTTCAATAAAGACTGTTTGTTTCAAAGACCTTTCGGCCGTTGCCAGTAATTTTTCCTTGTTTGGAATAAGTTGGATTAAGTAGCTGCTAATTACGGGTCCTGAACTGCTGGGCTGTGTTTTTTCATTCTTGTTTTTTTCGTTTGGTTTTTCATTTCATGTGTTAGAGAGATATTATCTGAGTAAATGATTTCATGAGGTCAAAAAGCAAAGGATGCAGAGGAGATGTGATGTCAAGTTTAGCATCATGATAAGCTATAAATATTCTTTATATAAATTAGGTTGTTTAAGGAATGTGTCAATTACAAATAATATAATGATTTGTGAAAATACAATGAAAAATTACAGTGTGTACTTTATCTAAATATTAAACAACACAGACTACATGCGGCATATCACATGCTATTTACGTTTTATTGACAATGTCTTTATTGTGTAGGAAGGTGACACCTTGCAGCTTGGAGATTTTATCACTTAACTCAATCAAACAACCCCCTTCCTGAAGTTTACCTCTTCCCATAGCTGTACTTCAACCACTTTCTTAGATATGCAGATTTCCAAGGACATCAACAATAACAGAATCACCACTGATCTCTTCAGAAAACCAACGAGGGTTAACTTATTACTCCACAGTAAAAGTCTACATCCTACAAAAAACAAGTATAATGTAGTGAAATCCCAAGGCTATAGATTAGTTCGAATCACCACAGAGATGGAACCATTTTTGAGAAACCTGAACAACTTAGAGAATGATTTTCTAGTGAGAGGCTATGAAAGTCAAATGTTAAAAAACATCCTGGAACCCATTATAGAACTGAAAAGGACTGAAGCACCTTCACTCAACCTCCCCAGTAGAAAAATGTTAAGTAATCCCACAGAGAATAACAAATGCAAAAATAGCTGCATCCTGACATACACTTTGGATTATCACAGTATCAAAAATATTATTGAAGAAAACTGGGACATTGTCACAGGAAACCATTTTCTCATTAACTTCTTAGGTGAAGCCCCATCATTTGTTTATAGGAAGGCCAGGAATATTAGAAGTTTTGTTGAAGTTAAACCTAGACCATGTGAGAAAAGCACTAAAAGATGTGAAACTTATTGTACATTTTGTATATTTATACAGCAAGGTGATAGTTTTTATTGCCCTTATTTAAAGAAGATCATTAAAACCAGTGCAGGGGGTGACTGTAACACTAAAAAAGTAATTTACAGGGCACAGTGCAATGAATGTGATGCATTCTATGTGGGCAAGACTGTAAATAAACTCAAGCGAAGGATTTCATGTCATCTGTCAGAAATCCGCTCTGGATGTAAAAATAATGCACTAGCCAAACACCTTTCTCTTCATAAAAGACACACAGGTTTTAAGTTCCAGATCCTGGATCGCATAGACATGAGTGATCCTGAAGGAGACATCCCGAAAATTCTGAAGAAACAGGAACTCGTGGCAATTAAAGCTGAACTCTTTTAGAAAGCCTGGACTAAACTACTACTGTTCAATTAAAAGTGCACTGGAACTTAGAAAATTGCCACATTGTTTACATGACTAAGTGTATTTTATTTTATTTTTTTCTACAAATTGGTTTTAAATACCATTTTAAATCATTTGAAATGTAAGTGTATATTTTGTTTCCATCATCATACATATATTTTTTTACTTTTTTCTGGTTCTCTTTTTCCACTTTATTCAAAATGATGGTAATAACAATACTAACTAATTATACAATTATATAGGTTTTTAGGGTTCTTGTACACAGACCTGAAGAAGTCTAGAAGGAAGAAAGCGATCTTTGTTAACAATAGGTTATGAAAATAGAAACTGATTTTTACATGCAAAATGTATATGTATATATTTATATATAATTTTTGATCGCAAAATGAACTAAGGTTGATATATTTCCAGCCATGTAGTATATTGCCTTGTATAAAATCACAGACTTAATAATTTGGTTAAATAAGATGTACTATTAAAGTACATTAGGGCTATATATTATTATGACAGCTACTAGGTAGGGCAGGACCAGCTCGAATGTCACACTGATGGGAGAAGGGATGTGAATTTAACATGTGTACCAATAACACTTTGTTTTACAGCACAATAAACCACTCCCATGCCTGATAAAAAGCATATATATATTTAGAAAGCTTGTGAGGAAATTATTACTCTATTTTTGTTTTACTTGGATCGCTTGTCTGTGTACTTAATAAAGAATTTTCAACTGGAAACAGACTGCCTGCCTTGCTTGGATTACTTTCGAATACTTAGTAATGCTGTAGAATTATATATTTTCTATTATTACTTTTTGACTTGACGAGTTTAAGTTCGCTACTTCTACTACTGTTGTCTGATCTGATTAATATATAGTGATTAACTAGAAATATGTAGACTGAAAATCTTCCACACAGAGTAGTTTCTTACACTGTTTTTTTATCTAAATATTTCCATTCAATGGAGTCAAACAGCTTAATGGCACACCAACAGAAAAAGTACCAAATGGATAATTTCCAATTATATATACACTTTGTATAAAGACTTTTCCAGTTATTGTGTGATTTAAATGAACATCTCTATAATGGTCTCAATATACGTGGTATATTTATGGACTAGATTCAATTTATTTGTAGTAAGTGTAAACGTTGTAATCTTTCTTGAGAGTTGTTATGGATTTGTATGAAGAGGAATTTTCTGGATATGATTTAGATTTCATTAAAACTTCTTTCTAAAGAATGCTTAAGAAAAATAAGAGATTTTCTACCTTCCCTCAGGTTATTGCACAGGGTTGCAAATTTTAGCTCTCCTCTATAGAAATAATTTATGGATTTCTTTTAAGAAAGCACATTGGTAATTGATAGGATTTCTGAGGAAGTCATTGGCTTTATCAGATTTTAGGTTTGAGAGTCTGAACATTCCTGTTTTGGAAGGCCAATTTATCTAACTAAAGTGAAGATGGAAAGAGAAAGTGATAGATAAAAATGCACTATGTGAAAGTGGATATTATGTACTATATGAGGGGAAAAACAATACTTTTAATGCTTAAGTCCAATATCCTGGGAAAAGTTTGAACCCAAAGCTTAATCAGAATAGCTGAGAATTTTTCTGGACTGACTGTGTGGTACAATTAGGCAGATGGTAGTTCCTACATAATCTGTAAGAGTATAGAATACCTAATAGCTAATACATGTTGATATTTATTGAGGAATGTGGGTGTATCCTAATTATTTTGTTTACATCTTGGAGCTTATAAACAAAGACACAGGTAACCTCCAAACCCTGGACCCCACTCAGTTTGGGTTTATAAAAGGTAGGTCATGTCTACTAAACCTGACTGACTTCTCTGAAGCATTCACTAGAGCCGTAGACGAGGGCAAGGTAGTACACACAGCCTATCTTGACCTTGCCAAGGCTTTCGATACCATTTCCCACTCTGGAATTATAGACATACTAAACTGGGCAGAAATCCCTATGTCACAAGATGGGTGGCCAACTGCCTCACTGACAGAACCCACACAGTAAAAGTAGCCGACTCCAAGTCCGACTTCAGACCAGTGATAAGTGAAGTACCACAGGGTTTGGTCCTGGGTCCTCTCCTGTTTAGCATCTACTTCTCTGAAGTGCAGGCCAACACAGAAGGTCTTTGGCTAACAAAGTTTGCAGATGACTGCAAACTAGGAGCCATAACAGAATCACCTAATGATGTAGAGATTCTACAAAAGGGCCTCACAGAGACAGATGCTTGGTGTCAAAGTCATGGCCTCAAGCTCAATGCCAAGAAGTGCATTGTCATCCCCTTTGGGAAAAACTCGGTACCCATGAACAACTACATAGGTAGTAGTTCACTAAACATTGAAATTGTGATGAGACCTCAGGACATAGGTGGACAGTAGTCTCTCCTTTGATAACCACATCACCACAGTAGTCAGGAAATCCTTCTACGTGGCACACCTCATCACAAAAGGGTTCTCCTCTAGAAAAAAGGAGGTCATTGTTCCTCTCTACTCATCCCTCATCAGACCCATTATAGAGTACAATGCCCCATTTGGCATGTATCTCACAAGACACCTACAACAATTGGAAAGGCCACAGAAATACTACACTAAGAGGATTACCGGCCTCAAACAGATGCTATACGCAGACCGTCTCAAAAAACTACAGTTCTACTTCATCGCATATCGCCTACTCAGAGGAGATCTCCGCCTAACATACAAAGCTATGTCAAACCCAGAGCTGTTGGAAATGCTACACCTAAAGAAATCCCAATCCCTCCAAGCTACACGCTCTAGGGACCTAAACCTTGTCACCACAATAAACAGAACATGCTGGATGGATAGATTCCTGTCCCAGAGACTTCCCATACTCTTGACGACTGGATGGGAAATAGAAAATTCACCCCGGGGATCACTTCTGTGGCACTGCTTGACAGGGGCACAGGAAAATAATTTTCTTGGGTGGTGAAAGCCAGGGAACCTTTTTGGCTAGGCTTATATAGGCCCCAGGGCTGATAGCCTAGTACCTACCTATGAACAACATAAAAAATAACATTGCATGAAAGGAACATTTTTCCATAGAAGGAATCAAACAACTAAAATGCAAATGTATAATTAAAATTACTTGATAAGATTTTGAGGTGTTCAGAAACAAATATTGCACAACATTATGTGAAATACGACAGCAACTTTGAGGCAAAAGTAGTAAAATCACACTACTGGAAATACATTGGGATATATATCATTTGCAAATGACTGCATAATGGTGTACAAATGACTGGCTGGCCAGATTAGAAGATTTACTATAAGCTGTTTATTGTAGTCCAGGATTTGGTTCCTGCAGCCTTCATTTACCTTCTGTGGGAAATTGAGGTAGGTTCCTGAGTGGGGTTCTGGACTATAGTAGTTTATTGGCCATTTTGGGCTAATTTTGGGCTAATTTCTATCTCTTTCATTTCCCTGCTATAAAAAACACAAATGCGTGGTTTTGTGGGTGGGGCAGCGCCAGTTAGCTAGGGTTAAACTATTCCCAGCTCCACAAAGTCTACTCTTCAATTTTTCCCTTGGAACTTAGACAAACTTTCAACTTAGGGACTCAAACCATTCATTTCACAGCCCAGCACTTTCTCAAACTCATAGCAAGCACTAATTAACCCTAGCACTAGACCCACCCTATACTGTGCAGAAGGACAAGGCTCGATATTCGTCCCTACCAGCCAATCAGTAAAACAGCTCACTTTACCTATTCAGGCATGTCCAAAGGGCAGTTTCAGGTGTACTCTCCAATTCAACTGGTGAATCTGAGCATTTTGAGGTAATGTTTCAACTGCCTCATGTACACAGACAACCCTCTCCTCCTATCACCAAACACTAATATATGCGAGAGATGCAATTATGCAGCCAAACTGTAGGAAAAGCTCTCTCAACCCAAGACTGGAACTGATAGTCAAGAGGAGAAGGGAAATACTTGCAACACACCACCAGTCTCACATAGACCTATTAAACCAACACCAGCAAATAACACACATAAATACATGAAAACATACTTGGAGGCTCTAAATAAAAATCTGCAAAAGCAACAGAGACCTCCAAAACAGACATCCAAGCAACGTCCACACCTCATCACAAACCATGAAACACATACTTCACATAATCAGTGTGCCACGCAATCACAGCCCTTAAGGCAAAATAACATATCCAACATACTAGTAATAGGTGACTATAGTCAGGCACACTGATGTCCCATTAACTAGGCTGGACAAAATGAAGGTTACAATTAGCTGCCTGTCGGGTGCCAGGATCCGCCACATAACACAAGCACTCAGGTTGCTCCAGAACAAGTACAAATATGACTCTGTCTTTGTCCATGTTGGTGTGAATGACCTGAGATGTACCTCCCTGAACTACATGAAAAGAGATATGGAAGAGCTCTCTGATCACGTAGCCCAGGTCGGTATGACCCTGACCCTGAGTAGCATCCTGCCCTCACCAAGAATGATGCCACAGTATAAAGAAAAAATGATCAGTTACAACAATTGGCTAATTTTCTGGTGTCATTCAAGGGGAATCCAGTATCTGTCCAGCTGGGATGACATGCTCGACAAGCCACATTGCTTCGCAGGAGATGGCTTTCACCTGTCACGCTTAGGCTTTAGAATACTGGCTAAAGCTTTTGCCACCCAAATAGTGCCTTTTTTAGACAAGACTCAAAAGACAAACCCAACACCGTAAATAGCACAAGTAATCAAAAACTAAGGCTAATGCTACTCAATGCCAGAAGTCTAAACCTCAAAATGCATGCACTTGAGGCACTCCTCAGTATGGAGAACATTGATATCTGTGCAGTAACAGAAACCTGGTTTAAGGTTCCAGGGAGCACCCCAGCTCTACCAGGCTATAACTCATACCATACTTTTCGGCCACAGAACCTGGAACGAAACACAAAAGGTGGGGGTGTATCCATATTCATCAAGTATACCCACACCTCCAGGTTAGTGATGCAGCACGATGCCTCAGAGATCATCCATGTGCAACTAACAACGGGCAAAACTGCAGTTCAAATTACAGATCACCCACCATGAACCAGGACCCCTATTCCGTGTTTCTGGAGACACTGGAAAATATGGAGGTCCTACCAAATGCCCTGATATTAGGTGATTTCAATTACCCAAACATTAACTGGGAGAACTACTTAAGTACTAACTCCCTTGCCCAACTCTTCCTAGAATTTATAAACTCGAATGCCCTGGATCAACTGGTCAACACCCCCACCAGAGGTGACAACATATTGGACTTGGTCATCACCAACATGGGCGACCGGTGTTCCGCACCGGAGGACAACCCCTTGCTGGTTAGATCAGACCATAGACTAATCACTCTGGATATCCACATTCCGCCCCCACCCCCAATCAAGGAAACCACAGTGAAAAACTTTTCAAAAGCAAACTTCACTTTACTTAAGACTGAGGTGGAAAGGTTCACAGCCCCCAAGCTAAAGGACAATGCTGTCCAAGCTGCTGAATCCCTTACAAAGGCACTCTATGAGCACCTGTAACAATGCATGGATCATGCTATCCCAAGCAAAACCAAGACTCACTCCTCCAAGAAAAGGAAACCAGTCTGGTGGACCCCTGCCATAAACAAGCTATACAATAGAAGGAGCAAACTAGTACAGAAAAGAGTAAAATCCCAAGAAGAAAAGACATCCCTGATCAGTATCAGCAAGAAACTACGATCCTTCATAAAATCATCCAAGACTAGCTTTGAAAGAAAAATTGCCAAGAACTCCAAAGATAACCATAAAAGTGTTCTTTAGCTATGTCAAGAACCTAAGTGCAAACTGTCAGATCTGCTCTGAGTTAGTGCAGAATGGCACAAAATACACTGAACTGACTAATATTGCCAACATTCTGGCAGACAGGTTTAGTGCAAACTTCACCCCCCTCTCACCCCCTAAAGGGCACATAACCATACTAGAAGAATGTAGAGCCCCAGCAATCACTGACATACAGGTAGAAACAGCCCTATCCAAAGCCAAAAACACAGCTTCAATGGGATCGGATGGTGTCCCAGGCTGTGTCTTACATGAGCTCCAAAATGAACTAACCCCTCACCTAAACACACTGTTCAAACTCAGCCTCTCTACAGGCTATGCACCCATAGAGTGGTGCACAGCAACAGTTATCATGCTCCACAAAGGTGGAGCCACAATGGACCCCGGGAATTATCACCCTATATGCCTGACTAGCCTGGTCTGCAAGGCTATGGAGTGCATCATCATGGAACTCATTAACTGAGACATTGGGAACCTCCAAACATTGGACCCTACACAGTTTTGCTTTGTTAAGGGCAGATCATGTTTCCTAAACCTGGTGGACTTGTTTGAGACAGTTACCAAGGCTTTAAATGAGGGAAAGGAGGTTCACACAGCCTATCTAGACCTCCCAAAGGCTTTCAACACCATTCCCCATTCTGGTATTATAGACAAGCTCACCAGCCTGAACATAAACCTCTATATCAAGAGATGGGTTACCAATTGGCTCACAGATAGAACCCACATGGTGAGAGTTGCAGGCTCTACGTCCGACTCTAAACCGGTTACAAGTGGCATCCCCCAGGGCTCAGTCCTGGGAATCCTCCTGTTCGGTATATACTTCTCAGAGGTACAGGGAAGCACAGGAGGACTATGGCTGACCATGTTCACAGACAACTGCAAATTGGGTGTCATAATTGACTATCCAGCTGATACAGACATCCTCCAGAAGGGTCTCACTGAGACGGATGCCTGGTGTCAAAATCATGGTCTCAAGCTAAATGGCAAAATGTGCATAGTCATCTCCTTTGGAAAAAACAAAGTACCCGCAAACTACCACATATGTTGTAGTCCCCTAAATACAGAAAATGTAATCAGGGATCTGGGGACATAAGTAGATAGTAATCTCTCCTTTGATAATCATATTGCCAAGGTGGTTAGAAAATCCTTCTATGTGGCCCACCTAATCACAAAAGGGTTCACATCTAGAACAAAAGAGGTTATTGTGCCCCTCTACTCATCACTCATCAGACCCATCATAGAGTACAATGCCCCATTTGGGATGTACCTTACAAGACACCTGCAACAGCTGGAAAGACCACAGAAGTACTTCACCAAGAGGATTGCTGGCCTCAAACAGATGCCCTATGCAGCCCGACTGAAGAAACTCCAACTGTATTCGGTTGCATACCACTTACTCAGAGGTGATCTCTGCCTGACATACAAGGCCATGTCCAACCTAGAATTGATGGACATGCTCCACCTAAAAAAAACAAATCCCCAAGAGCCACACGCTCTAGGGATCTAAACCTCACCACAATGATAAATAGGATGTGCTGGAGGGATAGGTTCTTGTCCCAGAGACTCCCCATGCTTTGGAACAGGATTTCAATCTACATTAGGCAGAGCCTCTCACTAACACTCTTCAAGACGAACCTTGATGAGTGGATTGTAAACAGAACATTTACCCCAGGGATCACTTCAGTGGCTCTGTTGGACAGTGGCACAGAGAACTAATGGCTCTGCTGGACAGAGGCACAGGGAACTAATCTAAGGGGGGGGGCAAAAGCCAACACATTCTGGCTAGGCTTATAGATGCCCTTGGGCAGATAGCCTAGTACTTACCTATGAACCTAAGAAAATGCTGAACTCATATAGGGCAAAGCAATCAAGAGCATACAATTATCATTATGAGTCACAGAAATTATTTAGTCTGAACACCAGGATTTTCGGGTATGGAGAAGCTTCATGCATATTATGATGGTAGGAGAGGAGTCAGCAGTAGCATTAACAAAGTAGCATGTGTTACATGCAACAGCCTTTTGGGCCAGTGTTCATAATGCTTTGCATTCTTACCCTCAGTGTTACAGATGGGTCCATCCGTGAGTAACACTCCATCATCTTCACGATCAGGACACAATCAACTGCCACCATTTTGCTGGAAATACCATGTGGAAGTTAACAGATATGAGTCACCCTTTTATCCCAGTGGACAGAAAGGACTGGGTAGCATTGCCAGCAGCACTTATCCATGTCCAGCTAGGGACACATTAGGAGTTTTGCAGTTGTCACCTTTGCAAATCCTACACCAGTTCCTTATGGGGATACTGCAGCATATGGAGGAGCAAATGTGGTTTCCATTGACAGTCAATGACATGGGCCATTTAGCTGAGATCTTGGGGCCACTAATGGTATCCACATTATCATCAAGGTTGCATATTCTCCACATGGTGTCTGGTACATCAACCAGAAATTCTTCCCTCTGTCAGCTGCCAGGTGGTGCACAGTATACATGGTATTACATATAACATGTTTCTGCACCATCCAAGCAGTTTCCTTATTTCCCACATATTGTGCACATCAGACCTATGCCAGCACTTTATATTGGGTGGCTTTTCATAGTGCCATCTAGTCAGTATTTGCATACATTGCCAGCCACAGACTCCTGTAAATGCTGCACCTGTGGATGCAGAGAGCAGTCTGGTCATAATCGATTCAACTGCTGTGTATTGCAAGTGATGCAGAATTTGCCTTGGAACATGGCTGATGACTCCCTTCCACTCTTAGCTGTCAGACTAAGGTATAGATAGCTTACAGCACTACACTATAGCAAACACAGAACATCAATGAACATATATTCAGACAAATGAAGGCTTGATTCTGTTGCTTAGTTACATGTTGTAGTACACTGTAGTATGCACCAGAGACCTGCAATAAGATATTCATGGCTTTCTCTATGCTACACAATAAGGATGATGCAAATGCAGACACAATATGGGAACATCCTGTACTACCTTACTGACCAGTGGCAACAAGAGTATCGGTCAGGTAAAGTGATGGTGGTGGAACCATCTGTAATGGGATCCCACGTGATGCAAAAGTAAATGTATTATATATAGCAGCATTAGAAAAGAGGGAGGATCTGGTCCACAATTATGGGCTATGATATGGACAACAGAGAATAAAACTGACACATGCATTAACACAGCCAGGCTATACACTGCAGTGCAATTACTTCCCACCTAGAGGTTACCTTAACCACACAGGCTACAGTGGTGTGTAGGGCTTAGAAGTCATCATTTGTAGGGACTGTAATGCTACTACAGATGTAATGGTTATGAGAGGTGCATGTGACAGTAACGTAGATGGATAGGAGGTTGGGAGGAGTATGGGATGAGATCTTTCATGGCAAGATGAAGCTTCAGTGTTAAGAATGCTAGCTGGCTGCACTATGGGACATTGCAGTACCAGGAATGGAGACATCCACACCAGTGGGTGGCAAAGCATGTTGGGAGCATGCACAAGAACCCAGAAATAATGTCCCAATAAAGAAAATAAATTGTGGTAGTAGTAGAAATAGAAGACAAATTAGATGAAAGAATAATAAAGTGAACAAAGAAGAAGGTTCTGAAATAAGTGATGAAAAAGACATATATTGGGAGGTAGTAAAAGGGGAAAACAATAATTCTATTGGTAGAAGGGTAAAAGGCATACCAAGAAAGTTTAAAAGGATAAGTACAAAAGAAATAAAGGAAATGGATGAAAAAGAATATGTACAGATAATGACTGTGGCCTGCTATAATGGTTAAGGTGTTTGACTCACACACAAAGTACAATGTTTGATTCTCACCTTGGGGATGGAAATTGGCTTGGCTTAGAATGGCCTGTTAAGAAAGCCAGCCAAATAAGTAGCTACGAATGTATAAAAGCATGAGTTAAAGGAAAATGAAAATTTTAGATTGCTTCCTGTAAATGTGAATAGTATTAAGAATATAGTAAGAAGAATAGGACTTTTGGAGTGGTGTATTAGAAGACACAAGAATTTTAAGAAATGAAGAAAAATTACAAACAAAGAAACTGCAGGGAGGAAAGATAATCTGGACTTTGGGAAATGAGAGATGTTCTGGTATAGCCCTATTCTCTAAAAATACAGTAAAGATATTAGATGTAACTTTACCAAAAATGGGAAGATTAACCATTGTAGGTTTAAAAATGGAAAGAACAAGTATATAGAATTATAACATTACATGCTTATACTAATTGTAAAGAAAGGAAAGCTTATTTCATCAGATTTTAGACTATGTTGTGATAACTATGAATATTATAATAACAGGATACTTCAATTGTGATTTAAGAGGCATGCATAAAAAAGGAAATGATATAAAAATGTTAGAAGTTATAAGATGTGGTAAGTTAAAACTTTGGGACAAGAAGTCATGGGCTTACAAAAGGGGTATGTTTAGAACTGAAATAAATTATTTTATAGTATTTGAAGTTTAGTTATAGGAGAAGGGGAGGTAGTGGAGTTGATGATCATCTTGCAATATGGCTAGAGGTAAAGCAAACAAGGAATATGCAAAAACAGGCAACGGAATAAAAAAGGATAAATGAGAAAGCATGGAATGAAGAAGGAAAGAGTTTAGTAATATAGTTACAGTAAGATTACATTACTGTGAGAGTATTTTATAAAAATTGGTCTGAATGGTGGATGATATTTAAGGAAAAACATTAAAAATGTTTTTTACAGTGGCAATATGATGTGAGAAAAGTAGAGAAAAAAATATGAAAAAGCATATAACAATACATTGGAAGATTTAGAACATAATGACAAAAATACTCAGAGAAAAAGAATTGTATAAAATAAATCAAGAAAAAATACAAGAATTGTTATATATGAAAAGATATTTTATAAGGAAAAAGAGAAGAATTAATGAATTACTTAAGCAGATTAGTAAAGGAATATGGTAGTATAATGAGAGAAATAAAAATTGCAAAAGGAGAAGTAGAAAGCACTCCGAAAAAGATTATATAGTGTAGTGCAATATGTACAAGTAATGTGTAAAAAAAAGAAGGCAGGAAAAAACATGGTAAAAAAAGTTAACAGAAAAAGAGAGTATAGAGTTGGAAAAAGATATTTCTTTAAATGAGCTAGATAAAGTATTAGGACAAGTGAATGTAGATTCAGATGCAGCATCAGCTGGAATAGGGCACGAAATATATAAAAAAAATGTTAGGGATTGACAAAAAATATTTTTGAAGAGTTTGAATAAATGATTAAATGAAGGTTTTATGTATAAAGAATTATGTAGTGAAATACTTAAATTCACATGGAAGAAGGAAGATAGAAGACAAGTAAAAACTGGAGACTGATAGCATTGAATAAAAATGATTATAATATTTTTATGAAAATAATACAAAAGAGATTTGAAAATAAAATGGAAAGTATTATGGAAGATAGCTTATACAGTATAAAAGGGAAGAATTTTCAAGAATTGGTAATAACAGAGAAACTGTGATGATATTATGAAAAAAAAGAAGCAGAAATTATGATAGGAGACTGTAATAAGGCATTTGACACAACCGGACATGGAATCTTATGGGTAGTAATGAAAGGGTATAATATAAGTGAGAAAGTTCGAAAATTATGTATGTCAGTGTATACTAATAATAAAATAAAAATATTTGTAAATGGCTGGTTGAGCCAAGAGGTACATATGAATAAAAGAGTGAAAGAAAAACAGACCTCAGGATTCATGAAGCTTGCGCCAGGCGCATGCATAGCATAGGCGTTATAATGCCAAATATGGCCGCCGAGCGATTCAGGTACTATCCAATTCCACGTGCACTACCGGCGTACGCCAGATCTGCGCAGCCCCCGGCATAGGTATGCAAATCACCCCATGTGCAGTGTTGCACCATGCAAATGAAGGCATATAGCGTAAGCCCACGGAAATGTAAACCAAAAAACACGGTTTACATTTTCCGAAACAGAACATCGGAGCTATGGAAGAGGGCCAGACCCGGGTATCACAACATTAACATATGCCAGTGGCGAAATACACAGCCAATGGCATAAGAAAAGATGCACAACACGTAAATAACAACATTTAATGTCATGTCCACAGTAATGCACAGCATAACCGCAGGGCATGTGTGCGGAAGCTGTAACATAAAGAAATAATATAAAAATGTCATAAAATCGCAACGTAATAGAAATCAGGTTTACAGCATAATACACAATGGTAGGCATGGAACAACACAACCAAGGTGCAAGGGTTGCTAAGGGCTTGCGATTGTGTTCGGCACGATAACTATGACTTAGTAGTGAATGCCATGCAAATGAGGCAGATAATACTGAATCGCAAATGTCCCGCCGGATGAAGGTTGTACCATACTGCACAGCGGTATAACACCGAGGAGTGGCTCAGAGGAGATACATGACATCAGCAGAGGGGTGTGCCACTGTAGCACTAAGCACATTGGAGCATTGCAAATCTGGCCTGTCCGTTGCTAAGCAAAGCTGCAGGACAGGGGTGGGGAGGAATCGTTTAGCTGAGAGCACACATGGTGGCCAAAAGCGCATGTGTACGAGGATGAAAACGTGCCCGAAACCCAGTAATCGGATGCACGCGCGGCAAACAATAGCAGAAACAAGAAGGTCAGGGGAAGAAAAGAAGGAAATGCGGAAGTAGGGTAATTGGAGTACTAATGAGCAATCAACACCAATCAACCCACGAAGGCCAATCGAAGGCAGCTGACAAGTCCGCTTGCAGAAACCTGCAAAACAGGATAGGGGAGGCATTTGAATGCAAAGAAAGGAGGGGATGTATTGGATTGCAAAGATAGGAGACCTGACACAGCAGAGCAAAGCAAACCGACAGCAGACCGGCAGTAGCACATATAACGCAAGATACGCCAGGTCCAGGAAAGTACAAATGAAAGTAGGCTGCAGGATGCACGCCAGAAAATGGTAGGTGCAATGCACAGAAATGTAAAGGGAAGGTCAAGAGGTAATCCACGGCAGGCAAATGTAATTCAACACCAAAGGCACCACAATAGTAGTTCCGGCAGTAAAACACATAAGATAACCTGTAGCTACGATCATACATACACACCCTATGACATCATCGGTGTTCACAGCACAATAGTATAAAGTGTGAAAGTACCCAACACACACCTGTGTATTCCCAAACACTGCACCATAGGTGTAAACACACGGAGACCTTTTAAAATGTACATGTTGGGAGCTGCCATAGCTGTGATTCATCAGCATGTGTTAGAGACTGATGGTGTTGTGGAGGATGATGCCGACAACCACCGCAGGCCTCGGAGGAGAAGGAGAGTGTTCAGACCAAGGGTAACCTACCAGGGGCTACATGACCTGGAGATAGTAGAGCGTTACAGGGTGGACAGGGACATCTTACAGCAAATAGTGGAGCTGTGCCGGCCATGCCTGAGAACCAGAAACAACAGAGGGGAACCCATGCCAGTGGACCCGAAGGTATGTGTAAGCCTGCGAATACTGGCCACAGGTACCTTTCAAAGGCCAACTGGAGATATAATGGGTATCTCACAGGCATCAGCATCCAGGGTACTACACCATTTCCTGGATGCCATGTTACCACATGCCAATGAGCAGATATACTTCCCCAGAACTCAGGAGGAGTTGGCCAGCAATATGCGCCACTTCCACCATGTGGCACAATACCTGGAGGTACTGGATGTGATAGACTGCACGCACATACAAATCAAGTCACCACCCGGTGAGCAGGGTATGCGCTACATAAACCGCAAGGGATTCTACTCCATCAACTGCCAGGTCGTGTGCAATGCCCAGGGCATTATCATGGATGTGTGTGCTGGCAGCCCTGGAAGCTACCATGACTCCCATATCTGGCATGCCTCAGAGCTGTATCAGGTATTTGTCAGGGGGGACATCCCACATGGCCATCTCGTGGGGGATGCTGGCTATGCACTGGAGCCGTGGATGATGACTCCCATAAGAAATGCACACACACCCATGCAAGAATGCCATAATGAGGCACACGCACAAAGCAGAATCATCATAGAGCATGTGTTCGGGATGCTGAAATCACGGTTCTGGTGCTTGGATACATCTGGTGGAGCCTTGCAGTACTCTCCAGGCACGTGTGCCCACATCATCATAGTATGTGCCATGCTACATAATATGATCCTGTGGAAGCAGCTGCAGCAGGGACAAAATGGTGAAGGCCCTCATAGCCCACCGCAATTGCCAAGGCCAGTACAGGCACAGAGGGATTCAGACCATGAACACACTGTACCAGCCCCAGTAGGCAGATGGAGGTGTGCCCAATATGCCTATGCCTTGGCAAAGAGGGAACGTATAGAACATACTCTGACACTGTAGGCCCCTACGGAGTGACACCTCTCCACCTGCACACACAGTAAAATGGATGGCACACAAACATGACCACCTGTAAATTGTAATGTATAGATGGCCCATTGTGTGACTCCTACATAGGCAGCTCTCAAACATTGTAAACACAACATCTAGTGGAACACGGAATGCCAACACCTGAACAGTACATGAGTCTTACAGCATATGGTGGTCCTGTGTGCCTGTCACGTTCCCCACCATATATATATATATATATATATATCTATATATATATATATATATATATATGTATATATATATATATATATATATATATATATATATATATATATATATATATATATATATATATATATATATATATATACATATATATATATATATATAGATATAGGATATATGTACACATATGCATATATATAATACAGATAGAAAGGGCAATAGAGGGATATATGGTGATATAGATGGATTCAGTGATATCTGCAAATATGATAGATAGTTCAACGACATTCATAACATCTTGGAGGTACAAATAAATAGGATACCACAAACCATGGAATGTGTAACATACCGACATGCGTAACCACGAGGCTGAAAGACCGATAGAACACAGTACCAGAACAGTACATCCGCGAGTAATAGTATGATGATATGAAGGGATGGTTAGTCACCGCTGACGGTGTCGCGGTCCACATAGGTACAGTGTGTATGTTGGTGCCAAGTCAGAGGCAGACCAGTATGGTAGGTGTGGGTATAGCTAGCCGTAGGCATACGGTTACTACCTGTACCACAGTAGGAGGGACATCCCCACCCTGGGCAGGCGTGTCCTGACATAAAACAGTGCAAAGGGCAAATGTCCGAGATGGTAGGACATAAATATGTCCCATATATAATGTAACAGTTGTATTTAATAGTTATGCCTGTATGTAAGAAACTTAAATGTTACATGCAATATGATAAGTATCCAAAGTCACAACAATAGGTATGTAGTGAGGATAAAAGTATGTGCTACCTGTGTACTGACCGTGGCTATGTGTTGGCCTGTAAACACCGCTTTGTGTCCCGCAAGTGTCCAACAATGACCATATGAAAAGGTGGCAACCCATGGCAAACAAGCTCTTTTAGCAACACAACCACAATGACTGCAAATATCTGGGACAGAAATACAAGGGATAGCTGTCACTTACACATATCCCCTGATATATTGCTGCAATTACGGAGGTATACAAGTAGCAAGCTCACCTGCAGATGATATAGAAACCAATTAACAATGGCCCAACGTACAATCCCGTAACATAAGTCTACTAACTGTTAGCTCTCTAATTAGGGATGGAGCCCACACACATATATACGGATTATGTAGAAATGCAAGGCCCACATACCGTATATGTTACGTACAACCACCGACATCCCCCACACTAGAAACTAAAGCAATACAAACTGTAATAGCAGCACAAACATCCAGTCAGTCAATTACATCTGCAGAACCCTCAACATACCATGTGAGAGACACAATTAAAGGCGTCATGCAAAATTGCGGGCGTTGTATAATGGAACAAACAGCCATGTTACAGGTTTTGATTGCAATACTCCGTTATCAGACATCGGGATGACAGGTACACCCACATGTTGAACCAAATACTCTACCTGTCACACACAATCCACGGGGGACATGAATCCAAACTATACTTGTCTCCATGCATAGCAGTTGCAGTTACACATAAGAAAACACAATACAGACTGTCTCCCCGAAGGTAGGGCAAATAGGCAACGCCCAAGTGGAGAATCCAATTATACCCCACTGTCGCCGCGTAATTGGCAAATGGAGTAGCTGCACAGCTGATATGCAAGTAATTAGTCACTCAGGAACACCAATTAGCGGGATGAATCCACATGTTTCAGGTATTGACGTATATAAGGATGACTTGCCAGACATTCAAACCGTATGCTCATACCGAATAACAGTTGAAACACTGTGAGAGAGATAGAAACTAAACGCCCTAACGACAACAAGGTATGTAGAATGCCTGATATGTAAGGTTATGTATAGCATGATCTGTATTAATTAGTTTTACTGTATGTATAGCCTGGTTTGCATTAATTAAACGTGTCCACAATGCATAAAGTGGGGAAAGGTATTTATGTAGTGATGTCTTGCTGAGCATACTAACGCTTGTAGAAACTGTGCGTCCAGCAGTGGGACACAAGGCACACAGCACAGACACCACAAGGGATGCTACATGAGGGCATTAAACAGAACAATGCCATACAACCCGCCGTCAGTGGTAGGGTATGTCCAACAAGGACGTGCCATAGCAGGGGATAGTATGTGTTGATATACTGTCACAGCACACATGTGTATGGGCATATAACGTTAATGACATATGTAAGATGGTCCCGCTGTGCAAGTATGCTTTATGGGATACTATGTGAAATATGTGTAATGTATAGTATTATAGGTAGATATGACAGATATTCTACACAGCATAACAGGCATATCATGCATACCACAGGTATCGTCTATTGGTATGTACAATAACAGGATACATATGGCCTGTAGGTATGGGACATAGTAATAGCATGATAGCTAATCTAAATGGAAGGGCTACCAAGTAACCATGCACAAAGGACATGTAATAGCTGCACAGGTGCATAGTGGGGTACTAAGCAGTCTGGCAAGTCCATGTGTAAGCACAACTTCAGTGTTCACACTAGTGGCAACTCTCCAGGGTAGTGTCCTGTGAACAGCAGAGCCAGGTGTCACCTGCACCTCTGCACAGTACAGCCACTGCAGTGATCCCAGGCCTACATGTGTCTCCCAACCACCAAGGGAGGTATCACATGAACAGTGATACTGAGTGTCCCTACATGATGTACATAGGACTTATGTTCCACAGCATGGTGAGTGTCTGGTGTGGGAATGTAACCCAGAAGCACATCCCACTCATTGTGGCGTGTGTGCACATATCCATGAGCATGTTGCTCACAGTGGCCTCTGCTTATGTCGCGTATGAGGAGTATATCCATCAATAATGTTGTGGACATGGGCCCTGTCTGATCAGCAGAGGTCACCCCTGAGTATGTAGTATGCAAATGTGTACAGATGTGGTGTCCATAGTGCAGCCGCATATTTAAACTGTTGGAACTCAGTAAACATCATGGCGTGTTAATGTTGTGGCATGTAAAGCTGTAGCTGTTGTGTAAGGTACACCCTAAATGTGGTGGTGTACCCTTGAATGTGTGTAGATGTCTTGAGTTCAGAGGTACAATGGGTGCCTATGTACCAGCTACACACCCAGTACAAATAGGTGTGGCCACGTAGAAGGATATCCACACCACAGTGGCAATACGGTAACCACAGGAGTGGGAGCAACATATGTGTGTACTGCAAACATGTACAGTGTAATATGTATGTAGGGGACTACCATTCATGTGATAGTCAGTGGATGAATGGTGTAATGCAAAGGTGATGTGCATGCACCTTGTGTCATGCAGCTTGATGCCATGATAGTCATATTATGTATCTGTCACAGCGACACCCATATGGTTGGAGTCAGTATCAGCTGGTGGAGCAATCATGGCACTTGGTATGTAGGGGTTTGAAAGCTAAGCAGGGAAAGACCCCTGTGCTAGCCTGTTCTGCAGGGAAGCATATACTGAACATGAGGGGCCCTATGACTGAGGACCGTGGTATGCCAAGTGTACCTGACATGTAGTAGGTACTATGGTATGCTGGCCTCACTGTGTGTCCTGTCCATGAGCCACATAGCATAACATCCTGAAACACAGGGTACGATGTGCAGGTGGATGTGTATGTTGTCAATACCAGAATGGGGAATGGTGCTGAAAGGCAATGAGAGGACAATGAAGGATGTGTGGACTCACGTACCATCAGCAACTGCCCTGGTAACTGTATGAAAGGGGTCCAGCATGTGTAGGGGCCATGCTCTGGCCTTAACAAGCCCAACCCGGGTGGCAGCAAAGGACGGGAGCCCAACAATGTCTCTGTGAATGACGTCCTTGATGATGTGCCCCATAGCCATGCAGAACAATCCAGTCAGGTGTGTAGGACTATAGTCCCACTCATGCAATGCGGTGCCACCTGTGTGTAGTGTGATAAATGCTGCTGCGTGCCTGTCAGGGGCTACAATGTCTGAAACAAGGCTATTACTGAATATGGTGGCCTAGTGGGGAGGTATGTCATTCAGAGGTTGGTGGACATCACAGCCTGGGACGTTGGAAGGTGACATGGGGCCAGTGTCCCAGGACATATAGAGTGTAGGTCAGTACTGTGTAGGTGTGACCACAGGGACACCACAATGTTCATGTATGGATTGCGGCTCTGTAGTGAGTGAGAGGGTGTAATGTCAGCATTGAATCCATCCTCCAGCATGTTGCCAACAACACCTGGGTCTGCAATGTTCCTGAGTGACTGTTGTATGTGACAGCAGATGTGGGTGTTGCCATCAAATACTGACATACCACTATAATGCCTGGTGATACACCCTGGAATGTGTGGCAGTCATGTTTACATAGCTAGTCTTGGAGTATGTGATGAGGGACCCTGTGGCCCCACCACGGCTGACCAGTGAGCCACCCCACACATGGGAATGTACACCACTGTGCAACAGCCTACACCTGTTGTTGTACATCATATGTCCATGGAACATGACCACCAGAGTGGCGTCTGTTATCTGGTGTGTACCATCATGGCTCTGTGTGGAATAGCATGATCCATGCACTTGTGTACATGCTAATGAAGTGCACTGGGGTATGTGTCAGCATTTGTATGTGCATTGTCCATCTGCACGGGTGTCATGATGTTAACAACCGCTGTCAGCAGACGTCTGTAGTAGGTGTTGTAGTACACATGTACTGTGTATGCTGTGATGAGTGTGTTGCCAGGATGTGGCTAACAAGGTCGATTTGCATATGTTCGGAATCCACCAATGAGGGGATAACCCCAGGTGTGTAACACCAGTCACATGGTGGTAGTGTTCATGCCAAGGGTAATGTAGGTCTTGGAGGTTGTGTGTATGGGTTGATCCAGCAGAGCAGAGGGTATGACTCATGGATGTGTCAGTACATGAGTGGCTATCCCAGTGAAGTGTGGGGTAGTGTCAGTCACACATCAGCAGTAGCTGTCTGAGGCCCACTGTTCACTATACCAACATAGAAGGTATGTTACCCGTGGGGTATGATGTTGACTCTGTCGCTTGTTACAATGTGTATAGCGGTCCCAGACACAGTTAGTTGCACGTGGAGCACCTCTGATGCATTGTGCTAAGTAACTTGCCAGGATGTGTGCAAAACATAGTTGGATATGGGAACCCCTCAGCTGTGGGTGTGCTGGTCCAGGTATGTGCCTGAAAGGTATGGTCTGTCTATAACCTGTCATTGCAGGTGTGCTCTGCAGAGCCTAGAGGCAGGTCCCAGTCACTGCAGAGATGTTTGAGTGGTGCATTATAAGGCGTGCCTTGCCTGCGTGCATCACAGAGGAAGATGCAAGCATTGTGTCACATGACCCCATGTTGTGCCTGACAGTTACCACCCTGCTGGTGACAGTTATTGGAAACTGTGCATGACAGGCAGTATAGAAACAGCAAGAGCCTTACATGTGAGCTGTACTCCCATGGCTGACAGGTGCAAGTCATCTCTGCCACAGCATTGTGTTTGACCAGGACAGTCATAGCGGAGAGATACCACATGCCTGTGGAATGATAATAGGAGCATAGGCAACTGTTGAAGTGACATAGTCGGTCATTGTACAGTGGTATCGTGTCCAGACGAATGCCAAATGCTCCCCAGGGCTAGGCCCACACCCTCAGGGCTATAAGACTGGTGAGCTAATGCATGTCCCTGCGCACATAGTCTGTGAAGTGGCATCACAGGGCAGTCACACTAACATGGAGAATGACAGTCATATCGTACCTGGTGAGGTGTGGCATGGGTGCATAGGTTATGTTGCAGAAGCAGTTACCTGACAGCAAGATGTAAGCAACTAATGCCTTGTGTAGCCTGCTGTGTGGAACTGCAGTGTGGCTCCCTACAGAGTCAGCTATGACTGGTGTGTTGTGAATGTTATAACTCACTATTGGCTGTATGTGATGGGCACACATGAGTCTGTGGGCTATAAGCTGGTGATGTTGTCTTCCATGATGGGGGCTACCACTGGTGACTACAGTGAGTATGGAGACATACTGCACAAGTTGTCTTCGTAGGTGTGGAAAGTGGTGTAGATCAAGTGAGTCTATGTGATGGGTGGGGTGTGTTGCGAATGTTACACATCCCCAATTGACTGTCAGGTGCAGTCAGGGTTGGTGACAGCATTACCCCCAGCCATAGCTGTCAACCTCCTGTCCCCAAACTGAGGAACATTAGCCCTCATACTGTGTGACAAATGGGCAAAACGTGGAACACTTACAACTGGCTTACTAACAGCGTCAAATAGGAAGGGCATATGATGGCTAAAATAGGCTGGTCTTACGTATAAAAGAGATATTCCAATGAATTAATATGACTCCCATCTATTTAGCCATGGCTAGCAGGTAAACTATTTACAATAATGAATGTGTGACAGACCCTTTCAATGTGGAACCTTGAGGAACATGCACCTTTTAGAACCCCAAATGAGGTACGTTCCTCCTAATGAGGTACACCTGAGAGCTATGCCCCCAGCACGGCTGCAGAAATGCATCCCCCACAGGCTGTAGTGCCATATGTTGGGAGGTGAGCATTGAATGTGTACATGAGACAGTTGCTCTATTGCCACATGCACGACATATCCCTCATATAGACAGGCAGTAGCACTGGTACGTGACAGTTGGACATGCCTGTATATACAACCATGTCCCACAGGATATGTGCATTACATGTGTACAACAGCTGTCGTACCTTAAGCAAGCTGGGAAGTGTAGGACAGCCAGTGTACCTGTGGGAAATGGTGTGGAATGGGCGCTATAGTAATCAGTAGCTCATGACATGCTCACAAGTTCTGAACAAGTGCCTAGCATGACCATACAATACAGATAGGGTGTTGAATAATATCAACCCACAAGTGGTGATGACAGTCATTTAGGGTGGCACTGCACTATAACCCTGCTGAGTATGGTGTGCATGTCCATGAACCATTAGCACTGTTAGATGTTAGCAGTACAGATGTACAAGACAGCACGGATATTTGATTACAAATACCTTTGCATGTCACAGGAGTGTTCCACCAGTGGCCTGTTGACAGGCTCACAACTACAAAAGGTGCAAGAGTGACATGTGCACAACACACCAGTGCCAGCTACAGTAGAACAGGTTTAATGTGTTGTACCCCACCCTCATTGTAGCCCATTCCACACAGACAAATGTTAGGCATCTGTGTATGTAAGGCTGTGAATGGCCATGACCTATCAGTATAGCTGTGTCAGTGTTGTGAACAACATACAGAATGGGCTGTGTGGGTGAGGTGTGTGACATATGTGCACAGTCTGATGGATGATACCAGCAGTGTCACCGCTAGGTGAACATCCCTGTTCCCATAAACTACTACCTAGGCTGTGGGCAACATTATGGACACTGTGTAAGGGATGGTGCTGTGCAGTGCACCCCTGACATGGTGACGTCTCCAGGCCCCTTAGGTAGTCATATGAGGTACCCATGTCATGTCAGGGTGCCATCCATGAGCACAGAGATCACTGGACAGGCATATACAGCACTGTGGTGACCAATATTGGATCGCATACCACCTGTAAGGGGTAATGGCTATGCATGGATGTGGTTACCAGCCTTTACAATCCACACCTCCACTATGCAGCATGCTGTCTACCTTGCAGAAGGACATTTGCTACACCATGATGATGGACATGCTACTTGTCCATATCCTGATCTATATGACATATGTCATGGACAGCCACCGTCCTAATACTAGGATTGCCAGAGGCTGGACAGATCCCTGTGCTATATATGTGACATACTCCTGCCATACCATGCAACCCTGTCCATCAAAGCTGCACATGTCATCCCAGTCATACATGGTGTGATGGCCGCATGGTAGATGTACTATCAACTGATTGGATTAGTAATGTGGCACTGATGCACCTTGCAGTGGCACAATGGCTGTCTGTTACAGCTTGGAAACCATGCCCGCACATGCTATGGTTGATAACCATCCCTGCGAATGTTGTCTGACTAGCCATTGTCCCATGTCTATCACATGTGCAATACAGGCGATCCATGGCAGGATGTTGAACAGTTGTACAGTGCTGTGTAGATGTATATGGCAAAACACATGCATGTACAGGTGTCCATGTGTATGTGTGCATTGTCACTGCTCAAGTCCATTACGGCTGTGTCTGTGTTGATATGTGACATATACACAGCATCCAGGTCAACAGTAGTACCGTGGACACATCGTGGCATGTGCAGTTAGGTAAGAACACAAGTGCAGGCAAACAGACATGCCCACAGCAAGACAGCATTTACATGGAGTATGAACACTGTAATGAGGTGACACACATATATGGTGATGAAATCCAATGCATAATGGGTGTGACACCAACACGTCAGTCATGTCAGTGTCATGATGCTTTGCAAAGATAATTGTGCAGATGTAGCAGATGTCATAGAAATGTATGTGCAACACTATCTCTGTACATCTCTGAAACTTTGACCTGTCACCATCATTATGTCTTACAGATAATGCCCCGTACACGCCTCCCAGCATACACCCACCAGGAGGATGATGTCCTCATCCCACAGCTCCATGACAACTATGACTTGTTGTTCAGCCATGTGCCACAGCATGCCCAGCAGTGGGATGACCTGTGGCAGGATCTAAGCAGGAGGGTGAACAATGTGGGTGGCCATAACCGCACCTACCAGCAGGTGCGCAGACACTGCACGGATCTGATACGACATGCAAAACAGCGTGCCACTGCAATCGCCAGGGAACAAGGTGGAACAGGTGGTGGGCCACCAACCCAGCCCCCACTCACACACACCGAGGAGCTACTGGCCAGTCTGGGGACACCCAGGGAACAGAATCCAGAATCACTAGCTGCCATCGTGGAGGTGGGTGTCTCCCAACCAATGAGCCTGGAGTTGCCTGGTAAGTCAGTACTGCGCATATGGCTATTATATCCCATGTAGTTGCATGTGTCACTGTACATTATGTAAAGTAACAACATATGCAAGGTATGTGGACACACATGCTGCATACTACAGTATGCTACGTTGTGTATGCACACATGTGCATACTATATGCTATTACACAGGTGAATGTGTTCACATGCACAGTGCAACCTGTGGCTGTCATACAGTCATGGATAATGTTCATACTGGTGTGTCACCCCTATACAGGTACCTCTGGCGTGCTGCACAGACATGGGTCCATTGCAGATGAGACTGTCATCAGTATCAGGCATGTTACAATGTAGATCAATTTGCCATGTGGCCAGTTAACACTTGCACACCTGATGTTTGTTCCAGTCATGATATGCAGGTCGCACCACCCTTCATTCACACATGCCACCCATGTGCAATATATACAAATGTAATGATACACCGACTTGAAACCACAGTACTTGTCATTGCAACATGTGTGGTCAGCTGTGCATACAATGGTGGAGGTGTTCTACAATGGCGACATATGTAGTATGCATTGGAACAACATGTGTGGTACGCACACAATACCACACAGTGAGCTGTGATATGGGCAGCCCACAGGTGTCACCATTGTGTCATATGCCCCTGCATTGGGTGCACACATTGTGATGTGCCACCTGACATGTCCCAGACATGTAGTGTTCTGTCTGCAATATTGTCACACTATCACATGACCTATACCCCACATACCAAACATACAACCCGTTGTCTGCATAGCCCTGTGGATTGTGACATATCTGACATCTATGGGTGTATGTCATATGGGACAACACAGACTTGTGGAAAAGATGCCCATCACACACAATTGGCCAACACATGTGCACACATGGCCATGGGGGATGGCCAGAGACATGTAGCCACACAGTACTTGGGATGTGTATACACCCTGTTGCACATTGTCCACACATGGTCCAATTATAGCTTTAGTTGACCGATTATACAGTTGATGTGGTACACTGGACAACCTAAAAGCCTGTGCACAGCTACTGGAGGTGTCACTGAAGTCTACCATAGATGATCTGTTGAACATCACGACTGTGTTGCAGTTATGGCTATGCAATGTATACCTATTATGCATTCTACAGCAACATAGATGCCTCATGTTGCCATGCAATGGCACAGTGTCTGTACTTCACACTGTATAGCAATGTAGACGGCTCACACTACCCTCCCATGCTCATGCACATTTGATAAACATGCATTCTATCTGTAGGGCACACACACAACACTGCAATGTGAAGCCCATTATGATGCTGTATATGTGTCAGGACACCATTGTGTCAAACATGTATGCATGTTAATGCACATGTCTGTAGATTACATGTCAAGGTCACATCAGCCATGTGTACTGTTATCCTGTTCTGGGCCACATGGTGTATCACGGGGATGCATGCATACTACCATGATTGTGTGAACTGCATGGCTACAGATATGACACCTGCTTGCTGTAGTGTGCACCTCAGAGAGGTATGCTTACTAACACTATTAATGTCTGAGCTGCATGCCCTCTGCTGTATCGCAGGCATGCTGCATGCCATCTGAAAAATCACATGCATGGTGTGTTTGTGTGTCTGTGTTTGTGTGTGTGTGTCTGTGTTTGTGTGTGTGTGTCTGTGTTTGCGTGTGTGTCTGTGTTTGTGTGTGTGTCTGTGTTTGTGTGTGTGTGTGTGTGTGTGTGTGTGTGTGTGTGTGTGTGTGTCTGTGTTTGTGTGTGTGTGTGTGTGTGTCTGTGTGTGTGTCTGTGTCTGTGTGTGTGTCTGTGTCTATTGTACTTTACATTATTTCTTTGCATTCACAGGTGATGTAGGTGCGTTACCCTCCGCGGTCCATCTGATGTTAGTGTCCCCACAGATACTAGTGGTGATGAACACATGCATGACGTACAGGCAGGGTTGTCAGGGGCTGAATCTGTGCCAATGGTTACCATCCCAGCTATGTCCCCCTCTTCCCCGCACACAGTTCAGCTGCCAACACATACCGCATCACCAGTGGCCATAGAGGAAGGACAGTCAGCGTCTGTTAGCGTGGAACAGAAATGTGTGGTGGCTACAGAAGGTGGGTCTACACACCATGGTGTCAGTGTAATGACTGCAGATGTGCCACACAGGCATGTGGCCGGTGCTGCTCATAGGGGGACCTCTGGCAGACATGCACCTGCAGGACAGAGTGCAGCAGCTGGTATCACCAGACGCATGTTCCAGACTGTAATGGTGGCACAGGCACGTGCTGAATGGCAGAACAGAGAAGGGCAGAGGCTGCAGAGGGCTGCTATTCAAACCCTAAATGACAACATCCAGGCATTGGCAAATGCTCAACAGCAGATTGCTAATGTTCTGGATAGGCGATTAGGTGAAATGGTCAGAATCCTTGACCGAGGCATGGCAATCCGCGAGCGGGAGCTGTCTGTGCAGGAACACCTGGTAGGAGTGAGGCATAGGCCACGTGAACGTAGGCCAGCAACACTACCTAGTGTAGGTCGATGTGGACATGCCACCTCACATACCCACTCCCATAGTGCCGGTAGCAGTAGCAGTACAGCTCGTGCTGCGCTGTCAACACCAGGACACAGCAGGCCACGTGGACGTGGCCCTGGATGGTCTCAGCAGGGACACGGTTCCAGCGGATATGTGTCGTCGGACAGTAGCCACTCTGTACCCCCACCTGGTAGTGCCCGAGCAACCCCAGGAAGGCACAGGTGAAGTGGCCGTGGACGGACACAGTGAGCTGTACAACCTGCTCTGTACAATCTGGGGCTGTCAATTATACCCCGTGTAGGCCTCACAAATGGCAGAACTGTGTACACACATACACGCACACAGCAAACACAACTGTAGGGCTCCACAACATCCACATGCATTCTGCACAGACATGTCCAGTCAACTCACCTGCCCTTACACACACATGATGTTATCCATTGGTGTAGCCTATGCCCCTGACAAACATATTACCCTGTGCATATGATGAAGCCTGTGCCGCATCCCTGTCATCCACACCATCGGTGCAGGGTTATGCACAAATATTCTGATGCACAGGGTGAACAGCATAGTGAGAGGTGTATGTAATATTACCTGTGGATGCATAGTGAGGGATGTGTATGTTGCAGTGTTTGTGTGTGAATACTGAGAGAAGTGTATGTGACATAGGTTGTGTACTGTCGACATGCACCAGTTATACCATGTAGTGCAGGTGCAGCATGCATTGTGATGTGTTCACGGTATGTGTCTCGGTTACATCTGTAGCACCATGTTGGTTGTGATACCCTGGTTCCCTCCTATGGTGTACTTGCATGTGCCTACAGGTAGCAGTGTTTGCAGTCCCCCACATGTAACTGTGGATTACTCACAGGCACTTCTGGCAATATCAGCATGCTACATGTACCCTCAACCTGACTGTTGGACACACCAACATGACACAGATGTTCGCACATATACTGCACCTGATGCATGTGGTCGGTGCCACAGGCTACACTGGACAGAGACGTGACATACATAGCAGGACACATTACAGGTATGGTGACATGGTGCAGGGATTGTACACAGCAGCCTGGCCAATGATGATGTGAGGTGTCACTTGGTAGCTGGAGGCCACACTGGGCATAAGTAGGACCCTGTAACAGTACGGGAACATGGCCGCATTCACGGGGTGTACACCACTATAACGCACACCCCATAGTGTGCAGGTGGGGACCCTTGCCTGTGTGGTCATCACCCTCACAGTACTATGCACCCACATGATGTGTCACAGAGAAGGGACATGCACAGGTAGCCAGTATGGCTGGGACCTATGGCATCAACAGGGTTGTGCAATGCATCACCATTACGGGTTAGTCACCACGTGGGGTTAGTGATCATTTCCCACCGTATATTAGCATACACCCTCACACCAAGCACCAGACATACATACAGACACACACACACTGTGGTGACCACACATGTGTATACGGACAGCCAACGTGTGTGATGCACCTCACCGGCCAACGTCATGCTTCCCACACTGACATATGTACAGATCTCTACAATGGTGTACAGGGATGTGTAGCAACTGGGACATATTCCCTGCGAAATGTGGCATCCCTGGTCACACATTCGGACACACATGGCAGTGCTGGGAATGATACACCTGCCATATGATGACACGTTTGATAGACATGCAGTGGTATTGATTGCATTATGTGTACCAACGCTACATCTGGCAAATGTGCTGATATATGCACACAGGAGGTTGTAGGTGTTACAGGTGCCATGTGACATATAGTTGTTAACACCTGACTGCTGTGTATGCATTATGTCAGCACCGTCACGTAACAGCAACATAGCGTACTCTTTGCACATGGCATGATAGGAGGGTGTGTGACACAAATGTGCGCCACCCCCTGCACACATACATTTAGACAGGTGGTTCACCACGTTATGTACACACATCCCTCTATATGTGCTGTTTGTATGTCACCGTATACAGGTGTCAATGATGGGTCTGCATTGCGTCTGCATGTTGTAGGTAGGTGCAACTATGTTACGGACATCGGCCACTGCACATGCATGTTTACTGCATGCACAGTACAGATGTCACATGTGTCTCCTGTTGCCATGTTTGTATGCATTGCTATTGTTGGACATGTGTGTTGACATACATAACACATGGATTGCGGTATGATATCATGGGTGTCACAGGTGACCAGTACAAGGGTATGTGTCAGGGTCAACACTGCTACCCCCTGTAGTGTGAGCATTCAACAGACATGGGCCCACCTTCAATTCGCGTGTGTAGCATTGATTAGGCCAGTGTTATGCATGAGGTACATCAAAGGCTATGTATGTATGCGTTGTGTGTGCAGTCCATGCACACCTCCACACAATCACATGTATGACATACCCAGACGTGTGTTCATTCGTGTACAGCAACAGTCAGGTGTGACAGCTGTGTAAGGACCATGGTATGTCTTGAGCCGACCTGTTCATGTATACTGGTATCATTGCAATGCATAACACCTTTTGGATCCCTGTTGGTACGTGTGTACTCTGCACAGCTGGTGTACACCGCTGTACAGCCCAGTGGTCATGTGTCACATGGTGTTGTGGGACCGTAAGGCTGTGTAGTGCTGCACCAACGACATGGTGCTGACTTGACAGCTACAGTGTACACTGCAGTGTGTACGTGTGTGACCTGCACCTGTGACAGCTGTGATGGCAGCTGTGTGTGTACAGTTCACTGCATGTGTGACCACCCTGTGCGTGAGGGCAGTTATACCTTACTGTGCCCTTCTGTGTGTACACTCCATCTGCATGCAAGATTGCCCTTTGCAACTGCTAAGTGCGTGAGCATGCCCAGTATGCCGTTGTGTAGATGGACACACAGTACATTCCACACTGTGCCCTTCCGTGATTAGAGTCCATGTGCATGCAAGTTGGCCCTTTGCAACTGCTAAGTGTGTGAGCATGCCCAGTACGTCGTTGTGTAGATGGACACACAGTACATTCCACACTGCGCCCTTCCATGATTAGAGTCAGTGTGCATGCAAATTGGCCCTTTGCAACTGCTAAGTGTGTGAGCATGCCCAGTATGCCGTTGTGTAGATGGACACACAGTACATTCCACACTGCGCCCTTCCGTGATTAGAGTCCGTGTGCATGCAAGCTGGCCCTTTGCAACTGCTAAGTGTGTGAGCATGCACAATACGCCGTTGTGTAGATGGACACACAGTACATTCCACACTGCGCCCTTCCGTGATTAGAGTCCGTGTGCATGCAAGTTGGCCCTTTGCAACTGCTGTGTGAGCATGCCCAGTACGCCGTTGTGTAGATGGACACACAGTACATTCCACACTGTGCTCTTCCGTGATTAGAGTCCGTGTGCATCCAAGCTGGCCCTTTGCAACTGCTAAGTGTGTGAGCATGCCCAGTACGCTATTGTGTAGATGGACACACAGTACATTCCACACTGCGCCCTTCCGTGATTAGAGTCCGTGTGCATGCAAGCTGGCCCTTTGCAACTGCTAAGTGTGTGAGCATGCCCAGTATGCCGTTGTGTAAATGGACACACAGTACATTCCACACTCCACCCTTCCGTGATTAGAGTCCGTGTGCATGCAAGTTGGCCCTTTGCAACTAAGTGTGTGAGCATGCCCAGTACGCCGTTGTGTAGATTGACACACAGTACAGTCCACACTGCGCCCTTCCGTGATTAGAGTCCGTGTGCATGCAAGTTGGCCCTTTGCAACTGCTAAGTGTGTGAGCATGCCCAGTACGCCGTTGTGTAGATGGACACACAGTACATTCCACACTGCGCCCTTCCGTGATTAGAGTCCATGTGCATGCAAGTTGTCCCTTTGCAACTGCTAAGTGTGTGAGCATGCCCAGTATGCCATTGTGTAGATGGACACACAGTACATTCCACAGTGCATGCAAGCTGGCCCTTTGCAACTGCTAAGTGTGTGAGTATGCCCAGTACGCCGTTGTGTAGATGGACACACAGTACATTCCACACTGCGCCCTTCCGTGATTAGAGTCTGTGTGCATGCAAGTTGGCCCTTTGCAACTGCTAAGTGTGTGAGCATGCCCAGTATGCCGTTGTGTAGATGGACACACAGTACATTCCACACTGCACCCTTCCATGATTAGAGTCCGTGTGCATGCAAGTTGGCCCTTTGAAACTGCTAAGTGTGTGAGCATGCCCAGTATGCCATTGTGTAGATGGACACACAGTACATTCCACACTGCGCCCTTCCATGATTAGTGTCCGTATGCATGCAAGCTGGCCCTTTGCAACTGCTAAGTCTGTGAGCATGCCCAGTACGCCGTTGGGTAGGTGGACACATAGTACATTCCACACTGCGCCCTTCCATGATTA